>NC_082641.1:62148420-62420920 GCF_028023285.1 Balaenoptera ricei
GTAAAAATAATTCTCTTAAGACTGTACCTCCCTTATACGCTCAGTGAGGAGGGGTAGAAAGTGCTGAGCTTTGAAGCCAGACAGATGAGCTGAACCTCTGGCTCTGCAACTTACTAACCCTATGACACTAAAAAAGTTACTCATGCTTTAGAGACCTCAATTTTCACATCTGTGAAGTGGGGAAACTACGACCTATCTTTTAGGGTTGTTGTAAATCTAGGCTAAATATAAAAAAATCTAGAGGAGTGAAGGGGCTGAAGATGTTAACATGACAGGCACAAGTAAAGAGGGACACATGATTTCAGAGTTGAAATGAAAGAGTATGTGGTTGAAATTCAGTACAGGTCAAAGTTATCAGTACTGAACAGATCAAGAGGCTGTGAGGTTACATATTGCACAGGTTGAAAATATGTACAGTGAGATGTCCCAGGATGATGGTGGGTTGATGAGATTATGTGGAAGATGCCAAGATCTTCACTGAGTGTGGGTAAATGATTAAGAGATCCCAAGATGAGAATGACAAGGAAAGGAAAAGGGTATAGGAAGATGGAATGGGCCTCATATGAGGAAGGAACATGAGGATGAAAAGGGAATGGCCTAGATGAAACATCTGGGAGCTTCATACAAACCATCTTGCTGGTAATAATGATTTCGTCAAACAAAGAATTCTAGAGAACTGTGAGTGAGGTCATGCTGAGAATATTTGTTATGGGACAGCAAGACCCAAAGGGAGATTCTCAGAGGAAAGCCAGGCTACATAATAGTACTTTATAAAAGTACGTGAGGGGATTGGTAGTTGTTCCACACATTTCACAATGGGGCCACAGCATCTAAAAACCAGCCATGCTGCTTGCACTTAAATGAACTGTAACTTAGGAGACAGAGGGATATGGATCTCATCTAGATGAAGTCCTAGAGGAAGAAAAAGAAGTATGTCTTAGTTGACGTACAAATTGGAAAGGCAGTTTTATTACTGCTACTTTAATTTTAAATAACAGGACTCTCCAGGGATGCTTTCTTTGAATCTAACAAAGAAGGAAAGGATCCTTTCTACATCACAGATGTCAGTCAGACAAACCATACATTGCTGTGGAATTCCTGACATAGGGCAAGTTTGGGGAAATGCGTCCTCTGAGACCACAGAGCTAGCGTGCACACTCGCTCACACGCTCTCTCTCTCACACCCCCACACACGTATATTTATACATACATACACACACACACACACACACATATATATATATATATTTTTTTTTTCCCCCTGATCTGTGCATAAATATTTTAAATTCTTCAGTGAGGAGGTAGGGATGGGTAGAACACCTTGATTTACTACACAGGAACCTCAGAGTCTCTGGAGTCCACGTCTTTGGCAGCAAAACCTCTGATGATCGGGCTTTATTTTCAGTAGAGTCACCTGACTATGAATTTTTCTGGATCAATACCTAGGATTGGGGCCTAGGTGCTTGTACTCTTGCACTGGTCCATGTGTTCTCAGGCTATCCCTATATTTGGCATATGAAACATCTTTCTTCAGAAGCAAGAAAGGCTATGGCTTCCCTCTTGTCAGGTAGAGCTAGTACTGGCAGTGGTTAAGTAAGAAAACATTAAATTTTAAGTTAGAAAACCTTCAAGTTATTGATGAGAAGAAAATTATTTAACTTCTTTGAGCATGAATTTGTAAAATAAAGAGTAATACTACTTAACTTGTAGGATCATTTTTATAAGGATTCAGTGAGATACTTATATGAAAGTGTTTTGTAGATGAAAGTACTCTTCTTTAATTGTCATTAAAGACAATGTTTATTAGCATAAGGGAAAAACATTGGCAGAACTAAGATTAGAACTGAACATTTTTAAGTGTCATTTCTGTCAAGTAATAATCTACAATTCCTTTTCCAATAAACAGAAAGTATTCCTTATAATAAAGGAAAATAAAGGTCAGTCACGGAAGCTAGTGGGGAGATTTTTCCCTCTTTTTCAGAGAACTACAGGAAGTGGGAAGAACCAGCATTTATTACTTCTTTCCAAAGATTAATGATAACCGAGGAAACCTTTTTGAATATGACCTTAATTATGAGTCAGTAGCCTTAGTCACCAGAATAACCTTCAAAAGCAGATCAATAAAATGAGATCAGATTTTTAAATTATCAGTTATTTAATAAACTAGATATCTGAAAGTAGATTTCAAGTGAGAATTTCATAAGCACACATCATTTATGATGTGATGAGGAATCTCAAGGTAAGTCTGAATGTCCTAACATCATAGGAAGACTACTACGCTTTGAGGTATTTTATATTTCTTTACTTCATCAGGATTACAGTATTAAAAAACTCCTACCATCTACATATCTACCTTCAGTACTGAAATTACAGAATCCCACTTTTATACTAATTATAAGGAATTAACTCTTACTGTTTGGACATGTTGAAAAGAGCAATGAAGAATATCACTAAAAAACAAGTAACGAAGGTAACCAGAGGCAGCTGGATGGGGCACTAGATCAAATGTCAGGAGCCCTGGGTTATGGTTTTAACTCAGTCATATATTAGTAGTGAGAACTTAGTTAAATCACAACCTCACTTAGCTTCTGTTTTTCTCCTCTGTAAAATGGGGCTAATTATACACATCCTCTCTGCTTCACTGAGTTGTTTTGAGGATAAAATGAGACTGTATATGTGAAATTGATTTTTAAACTGTTCAATAAAAGGCATTATTGGGATTATTAGTAAATTGAGTTTCCTGTCAACATTAAAACATCAATCTGTCAGATAACATAAGGTCCTCAGGTTAAAAGTACATATCAGAAAGCTGAATCACCATTGGAGAAGGGCATTTGAAACAATATTGCTGTATTTATTGATAGTACCATCCAAAGGCCTGTAAAAAAGTAATCCCTTCCCCCATGTCCTTTTTTTTTTTTTTTCCTCTCTGTTAGTTGTGGGTGAAGAGGACTGTTCTCTAAAAGGTTTCTAAATGATGTTGATGTTAAAAAATATAGTATCACCATTTAACAGCCTTTTAAAGAGCAGTCCCTGGCATGGTCTTTGTTAACAACTGAGGGAGGAAGGGACTATTTTTTCAAAGGCTTTTAGAGGATGTTAAAAGAATATATAGTGACATCATTTAAAAGCCTTTTAAATAATAGTTTTCCTTCCCTCCCAATTGTAATGTCCTTGGCTTTCATTTATTTTGTACTACTAGCTGAAAATGGACATGCCAATATATTATTGGTTATGGCAGGCATTTGTTGGAAAGAGAAGGATGCATTGCTTTAAAAAATGTTGATGTCCAGAAATAAATCCAGCTCTTCAAGAACACAGTACCAGTTCTATACAGGATACTGGCCACCCACCTTTTCATTGAGTTGTGGTACCTTTTGCTTGTTTTCTCTAAGAGTTTACTGAAGACGATGCCACGCAAACAGGAAAGGAGTCATTACAAGATTTCCGGTGGCATAAATGTAATCCTACCACCCACTGCTACTTGAGTTAACACTCCATCCAACTTATGGCAAAATCTAACTCTAATTCCTCTTCTGTTGTTTTGTTAAATTATTTCTGCCCACTATTCCTCTGATTTTAGACTCTACTCCACTAGGGGACAGCAGTGGATACTTAGGGTTCCTCTCCTTATTTAGCTCTCAGGGAGAGGAAAAATTAAGTCAACCATTTGGTTCAAAGCACAAAGTCTGATACCCAGTAAGCTTTGAGATAGTTTAGCTTTGATTTTCTTTCACGTAACACACCAAAGAAAAAAGAATTAGCCCCAGGGGTATAATCATAAAATAGGAAACAATTTTTCATTTCTTCTTATGCTGGGTCTTTTCAGAAAAGTGTTATTTCATTTTAAGGACAGGAATTCCTAGATCTATAACAGTTTGATGAAAAAAAGTAAACCTTTAAAAATTCTTAAAGCACAGCCCTCAAACACACTGTACTTTTTTTTTTTTGAATTTTTGAATTTAATTTTATTTATTTTTTTATACAGCAGGTTCTTATTAGTTATCCATTTTACACATATTACTGTATATATGTCAATCCCAATCTCCCAATTCATCACACCACCACTGGCCCCCTGCCACTTTCCCCCCTTGGTGTCCATACGTTTGTTCTCTACATCTGTCTCTATTTCTACCCTGCAAACCGGTTCATCTGTACCATTTTTCTAGGTTCCACATACATGCATTAATATACGATATTTGTTTTTCTCTTTCTGACTTACTTCACTCTGTATGACAGTCTCTAGATCCATCCATGTCTCTAGAAATGACCCCATTTCTTTCCTTTCAGTGGCTGAGTAATATTCCATTGTATATATATACCACATCTTCTTTATCCATGGGCATTTAGGTTGCTTCCATGACCTGGCTATTGTAAACAGTGCTGCAATGAACATTGGGGTGCATGTGTCTTTTTGAATTATGGTTTTCTCTGGGTACATGCCCAGTAGTGGGACTGCTGAGTCATATGGTAGTTCTATTTTTAGATTTTTAAGGAACCTCCATACCATTCTCCATAGTGGCTGTATCAATTTACATTCCCACCAACAGTGCAAGAGGGTTGCCTTTTCTCCACACCCTCTCTAGCATTTGTTGTTTGTAGATTTTCTGATGATGCCCATTCTAACTGGTGTGAGGTGATACCTCATTGTACTTTTGATTTCCATTTCTCTAATAATTAGTGATGTTGAGCAGCCCTTCATGTGCTTCTTGGCCATCTGTATGTCTTCTTTGGAGAAATGTCTATTTAGGTCTTCTGCCCATTTTTGGATTGGGGTGTTTGTTTTTTTAATATTGAGCTGCATGAGCTGTTTATATTTTTTGGAGATTAATCCTTTGTCCGTTGATTTGTTTGCAAATATTTTCTTCCATTCTGAGGGTTGTCTTTTCATCTTGTTTGTAGTTTCCTTTGCTGTGCAAAAGCTTTTAAGTTTCATTGGGTCCCATTTGTTTATTTTTGTTTTTATTTCCATTACTCTAGGAGGTGGATCAAAAAAGATCTTGCTGTGATGTATGTCAAAGAGTGTTCTTCCTATGTTTTCCTCTAAGAGTTTTATAGTGTCTGGTCCTACATTTAGGTGTCTAATCCATTTTGAGTTTATTTTTGTGAAAGGTGTTAGGGAGTGATCTAATTTCATTCTTTTACATGTAGGTGTCCAGTTTTCCCAGCACCACTTATTGAAGAAACTGTCTTTTCTTCATTGTTTATCCTTGCCTCCTTCGTCATAGATTAGTTGACCATAGGTGCGTGGGTTTATCTCTGGGCTTTCTATCATGTTCCATTGATCTATGGTTCTGGTTTTGTGCCAGTACCATACTGTCTTGATTACTGTAGCTTTGTAGTATAGTCTGAAGTCAGGGAGTCTGATTCCTCCAGCTCCGTTTTTTTCCCTCAAGACTGCTTTGGCTATTTGGGGTCTTTTGTGTCTCTATACAAATATTAAGATTTTTTGTTCTAGTTCTGTAAAAAATGCCATTGGCAATTTGATAGGGATTGCATTGAATCTGTAGATTGCTTTGGGTAGTATAGTCATTTTCACAATATTGATTCTTCCAATCCAAGAACATGGTATATCTCTCCATCTGTTGGTATCATCTTTAATTTCTTTCATCAGTGTCTTATAGTTTTCTGCATATAGGTCTTTCATCTCCCTAGGTAAGTTTACTCCAAGGTATTTTATTCTTTTTGTTGCAATGGTAAATGGGAGTGTTTCCTTAATTTCTCTTTCAGATTTTTCAACATTCGTGTATAGGAATGCAAGAGATTTCTGTGCATTAATTTTGTATCCTGCAACTTTACCAAATTCATTGATTAGCTCTAGTAGTTTTCTGGTGGCATCTTTAGGATTCTCTATGTATAGTATCATGTCATCTGCAAACAGTGACAGTGTTACTTCTTCTTTTCCAATTTGTATTCCTTTTACTTCTTTTTTGTCTCTGATTACTGTGGCTAGGACTTCCAAAACTATGTTGAATAATAGTGGCGAGTGGACATCCTTGTCTTGTTCCTGATCTTAGAAGAAATGCTTTCAGTTTTTCACCATTGAGAATGATGTTTGCTGTGGGTTTGTCATATATGGCCTTTGTTATGTTGAGGTATGTTCCCTCTATGCCCACTTTCTGGAGAGTTTTTATCATAAATAGGTGTTGAATTTTGTCAAAAGCTTTTTCTGCCTCTACTGAGATGATCATATGGTTTTTATTCTTCAATTTGTTAATATGGTGTATCACATTGACTGATTTGTGTATAATGAAGAATACTTGCATCCCTGGGATAAATCCCACTTGATCATGGT
Organism: Balaenoptera ricei; assembly: GCF_028023285.1. Lineage (NCBI taxonomy): Eukaryota > Metazoa > Chordata > Mammalia > Artiodactyla > Balaenopteridae > Balaenoptera > Balaenoptera ricei. Next base: position 62,154,716 of record NC_082641.1, read on the forward strand.
GTATGATCCTTTCAATGTGCTGTTGGATCCTGATTGCTAGTATTTTGTTGAGGACTTTTGCATCTATATTCATCACTGATATTGGTAATTTTCTTTTTTTTGTAGTACCTTTGTATCAGGGTGATGGTGGCCTCATAGAATGAGTTTGGGAGTGTTCCTTCCTCTGCAATTTTTTGGAAGAGTTTGAGAAGGATGGGTGTTAGCTCTTCTCTAAATGTTTGATAGAATTCACCTGTGAAGCCATCTGGTCCTGGACTTTTGTTTGTTGGAAGATTTTTAATCACAGTTTCAATTTCATTACTTGTGATTGGTCTGTTGATATTTTCTGTTTCTTCCTGGTTCAGTCTTGGAAGGTTATACCTTTCTAAGAATTTGTTCATTTCTTCCAGGTTGTCCATTTTATTGGCATAGAGTTGCTTGTAGTAGTCTCTTAGAATGTTTTGTATTCCTGTGGTGTTGTTGTAACTTCTCCTTTTTCATGTCTAATTCTATTGATATGAGTCCTCTCTTTTTCTTGATGAGTCTGGCTAATGGTTTATCAATTTTGTTTATCTTCTCAAAGAACCAGCTTTTAGTTTATTGATCTTTGCTATTGTTTTCTTTGTTTCTATTTCATTTATTTCTGCTCTGATCTTTATGATTTCTTTCCTTCTACTAACTTTGGGTTTTGTTTGTTCTTCTTTCTCTAGTTCCTTTAGGTGTAAGGTTAGATTGTTTACGTGAGAGTTTTCTTGTTTTTTCAGGTAGGCTTGTACTGCTATAAACTTCCCCCTTAGAACTGGTTTTGCTGCATCCCATAGGTTTTGGATCGTCGTGTTTTCATTGTCATTTGTCTCTAGGTATTTTTTGATTTCCTGTTTGATTTCTTCAGTGATCTCTTGGTTATTTAGTAACGTATTGTTTAGCCTCCATGTATTTGTGTTTTTTACATTTTTTTCACTGTAACTGATTTCTAATCTCATAGCGTTGGGGTCAGAAAAGATGGTTGATACGATTTCAATTTTCTTAAATTTACTGAGGCTTGATTTGTGACCCAAGATGTGATCTATCCTAGAGAATGTTCTGTGTGCACTTGAGAAGAAAGTGTAATCTTCTGTTTTTGGATGGAATGTCCTATAAATTTCAATTAAATCTGTTTGGCCTATTGCATCATTTAAAGCTTCTGTTTCCTTATTTATTTTCATTTTGGATGATCTGTCCATTGGTGTAAGTGAGGTGTTAAAGTCCCCCACTATTATTGCGTTACTGTCGATTTCCTCTTTTATAGCTGTTAGCAGTTGCCTTATGTATTAAAGTGCTCCTATGCTGGGTGCATATATATTTATAACTATTATATCTTCTTCTTGGATTGATCCCTTGATCATTATGTAGTGTCCTTCCTCGTCTCTTGTAACATTCTTTATTTTAAAGTCTATTTTATCTGATATGAGTATTGCTACTCCAGCTTTCTTTTGATTTCCATTTGCATGGAATATCTTTTTCCATCCCCTCACTTTCAGTCTGTATGTGTCCCTAGGTCTGAAGTGGGTCTCTTGTAGACAGCATATATATGGGTCTTGTTTTTGTATACATTCAGCAACCCTGTGTCTTTTGGTTGGACCATTTAATCCATTCACATTTAAGGTAATTATCGAATGTTATGTTCGTATTACCATTTTCTTAATTGTTATGGGTTTGTTTTTGTAGATCCTTTTCTTCTCTTGTGTTTCCCACTTAGAGAAGTTCCTTTAGTATTTGTTGTAGAGCTGGTTTGGTGGTGCTGAATTCTCTTAGCTTTTGCTTGTCTGTAAAGCTTTTGATTTCTCTGTCGAATCTGAATGAGATCCTTGCCGGGTAGAGTAATCTTGGTTGTAGGTTCTTCCCTTTCATCACTTTGAATATGTCATGCCACTCTCTTCTGGCTTGTAGAGTTTCTGCTGAGAAATCAGCTGTTAACTTTATGGGAGTTCCCTTGTATGTTATTTGTCGTTTTTCCCTTGCTGCTTTCAATAATTTTTCTTTGTCTTTAATTTTTGCCAATTTGATTACTATGTGTCTCGGCATGTTTCTCCTTGGGTTTATCCTGCCTGGGACTCTCTGCGCTTCCTGGACTTCGGTGGCTATTTCCTTTCCCACGTAAGGCAAGTTTTTGACTATAATCTCTTCAAATATTTTCTCAGGTCCTTTCTCTCTCTCTTCTCCTTCTGGGACCCCTATAATGCGAATGTTGTTGCGTTTAATGTTGTCCCAGAGGTCTCTTAGGCTGTCTTCATTTCTTTTCATTCTTTTTTCTTTATTCTGTTCTGCAGCAGTGAATTCCACCATTCTGTCTTCCAGGTCACTTATCCGTTCTTCTGCCTCAGTTATTCTGCTATTGATTCCTTCTAGTGTAGTTTTCATTTCAGTTATTGTATTGTTCATCTCTGTTTGTTTGTTCTTTAATTCTTCTAAGTCTTTGTTAAATCTTTCTTGCATCTTCTTGATCTTTGCCTCCATTCTTTTTCCGAGGTCTTGGATCACCTTCACTCTCATTATTCTGGATTCTTTTTCTGGAAGGTTGCCTATCTCCACTTCATTTAGTTGTTTTTCTGGGGTTTTATTTTGTTCCTTCATCTGGTACATAGCCCTCTGCCTTTTCATCTTGTCTATCTTTTTGTGATGTGGTTTTTGTTTCACAGGCTGCAGGATTGTAGTTCTTCTTGCTTCTGCTGTCTGCCCTCTGGTAGATCCAAACACACTGTACTTTAATTCTAAATTTCAGCACAGCCCTTATTTTTTGCCAGTCTTGCACAAAGAACTCACTTGCTAGTTCTGTGATCTGCTTAAATTATTTACTTATGATTTACTCTAATAAATCATGACTTGATTAAATATCAAATATTAACCATAATACAATGCTCAGCTCAAGCCCTAATTGTTCCATTCAACTGTACCTGACCAACTCTAGCCCATAATGATGTTAGTCACATTCCATTTTGACATTCCCTATAATTTAATTTTCATACTATTATTTAACTTTATGCATTCAACATGATTACTTAACTTTATTCTTATGCACCATGTAAACAGCAAAGTGCTAAGTCTGGACAATAATTTTTTTGCATGACTTTAAAAAAATATAAATAACTTTTGAAATCTCTGTTGCCTTAATAGCACAAGTGAGTTAGTTATTTGTGCCTATAATTATATGTGATAATACTTTTATGTTTTAAAATATTTTAAAATCTGCATAAAAAGTCATGTCATTTGACACATTTTCCATTATCTTCTGAGATAAATCAATGTTTCACTGAGAAATGCTAGGATAATTGATTCTAATAAATGAAAATTGGTAAAAGTTTGAAATAAAAATTGACTTGAAGCATCAAAAAGACAGCAATAGGAAGGTATAGATATAAAACTTAATATGACTGATCTGAAAATTTCAAATTTCTCTTAATGTGAGTGGTCTGACAAGAGTTAAGTAAAACTGCCACAAATAAAAACTTCTTGGTTAGACAGCTGGCCATAATCCCCACAGCAGGGCTCCATTTGAATTCTAGGAATAGTGAGTGATCACCATGGTGTCATCAATATCAAGACCCAAGAGTACATGCTTATATGTGGTGCTGGGCTCTGGCTCTGCATCAGAATGACCTCCATAATGCCATGGTTCTACCCTTCCTCTCTTCTACAATTTGACAGGTGAGGTATGAATAGCTGAGTCATCTTCTTCTCCCCACAGGTTCTATACATGAGGTGGTATACAGAATAATGGATCCCCAAAAGTGTCTAAGTCCTACCCACAGAATCTATAAATATGTAGTGATGCACGGCAGGGGGGAATTAAAATTGTTAAACAGCTGATTTTTTTTTTTTTTTTTTTTTTTTTAAATAAATGCAGAGGTATCTTTATTTATTTATTTTTGGCTGTGTTGGGTCTTCGTTTCTGTGCGAGGGCTTTCTTTAGTTGTGGCAAGTGGGGGCCACTCTTCATTGCGGTGCGCGGGCCTCTCACTATCGCGGCCTCTCGTTGCGGAGCACAGGCTCCAGACGCGCAGGCTCAGTAGCTGTGGCGCACGGGCTTAGTTGCTCCGCGGCATGTGGGGTCTTCCCAGACCAGGGCTCGAACCCGTGTCCCCTGCATTAGCAGGCAGATTCTCAACCACTGCGCCACCAGGGAAGCCCTAAACAGCTGATTTTGATATGAGATTTTCCTGGATTGTCTGCGTGGGCCAATGTAATTGTACAGATCCCATAAGTGAAAGAGGGAGGCAGGCGAGTCAGTGTCATAGTGATACAGTGTATGGACAACTTAGTCATTGTTGGCTTTGAGCCAAGGAATGTGGGCAGCCTCTAAAAGTCGGAAAAGGCAAGAAAAAGGATTTTCCCCTAGAGCCTCCAGAAAAAAACACAGCTGTGCTGACACATTGATTTTAGATCAGTAAGACTCATTTTGGACTTTGACCTCCAGAACTGTAAATAATAAATAATAAATTTGCATTGTTATAAGCCACCAAATGTGTGGTAATGCAGCAGTAACAGGGAGCTAATAAAAGTAATTATAATGTCTGGTTGGAAACGACTGTTCTGAATTCTTGTGTTGTAAAACCCATCTGTGGAGTCTATGGTATAATGTTTATTTGCATACATCTTTCAATGGCTGATCTGTGATCTGAGAGGCATCAACAATTCTGATTTCTGTACAGTATTTTCTCATTGGACTTAAGCTCCAATTAGCATAGACACTAATAATTTGAGTGGCTTTCATACTGGATAGTTACTTGTCAGAATCATTTGGAAGACCGGTTTATAAAAAATTCCCCTCCCCTAATACTCTCTTTATTTTTAATGAGCACACTAAGTTGGCTTTGATCCATTTGGTTAACAGACAGGTACTGAGAACCAATGAAAAAAGAAAAAGATTAACTGTCTTCCAAAGGCTCCAATTTAATGCACTGCATATTACCTAAGACTACCTCTTAACCCTTAGTATGTATTAGTTTTTCTGATAAAATATGCATACAAAAAACATTTTGTATGAATTCTATACAAGCCAAAAGGGGATTATAGTAGCCAGACACTTGGGTGATGAGACCCAAGACAGACAAGTTTCCATGGGGGAAAATGAAGGAACCAAGAAAAATACAAGAGGGTTTGGGTGGGGCAGAACAAGTTTCGGACAATGAAACATGTAGGCAAGAGAAGGAGAGGGTAGGTATTACATGAGTGATAATCCTGAAGCACCTCTTAACAATGTTACAGTTTTTTCCAGCACCATCTTTTTCTGAAACAAGCACAATAAAAAAGTCAGATTTTTAAAAAAGGTTATACTGAGTCTCTGAATCTGAATTCTTAACCGTTTTACAAGCACTCACCTAAAAGTTAACATCATAACTCCTGGGATAAATAATGCAGGTGTACCAGTGGGTGCTTATGCAACCAGGTCTACATGAGAAAAACGAAACCACCAGAGATATAAGCAAATACTGCTCAGAACAAACTCAATTCAGTCTGTGCTGGTTTGACAGAAATGTATGTAGAATGGCAAAATGTTTCTTGGTGGAAATTTCACATCTGTAAATTATTTTATAGAAGGCATTCAGTATTATCATCCAAGATAAAAGGATTCTTCTCTGAAGATTTGGCAGCATTAGTAATTTCCTCTGTCAAGGACTACAAACCTCCATGGAAGCTCTACTCATGCTCTACTGTACTCCTGTTTATGGTCTCTGTTTCCAAAAGGCTGTAAGATGTGCTCAAAACTGTAACCATGGCTTACTTTTTTAATTTGCTGCCGCTCATACCATAATGTTCTGAATATGGAAGACATTCCCTTTATGTTTATTAATAGAATGTTCAGGTTAAAAAAAGCTTTCACTTAAAAAACCATAACCTCCAAAGCTTTTTACTAGAAGCAAAAGAGAACTAGCACTACCCATAGATATGGAGTCTGCAAAGAATGTGAAGAACTTTAACCTATATTAACTATTCTATCCAAACTATTCTTGGAGATCTGAGAGAACTGAGAAATTTCATATAACTATGATATGTAATTTTTATGTTTAATCTAACACCTGCTCAGATCATTTCACTGCCACTTGATATATAATAGCACTTTTTGGTTGAGAGCTTTGAAATAAGTATTGAGTCACATATCTATAAAAATATACTCTGAAAAGCATATTGGTGAATTTCAGAATACATACAATCTGGTCAAGTATTAAAAGAAAATATACCTTATGATTCCCTCTACCCATTTATTGAAAGACTGGTGAATTGATAACCTTCTCCAGATGTGTAACATTCTTTTAAAAATTAATTAAAAGGTACTGTTTTCTAAGGAAGAAACAGTTAAAAGAAGTCAGACACTAATTTCTGAGAGTTTCCTTTAAACTGTTCTATTTTTCCCCTGAGTGTTTAAAATTAGCAAGGCATTCAAACTTGTTGGGTGGTACCTCTATGTGTTTTAGCAAATGAAGCTACATAAAACTTCAAATTCCTGTTTTCTTTCCAAAAACCTTGGGAAAATTTCTGATTCAAATCAATTATTATAGAAGGTATAAGACTAAATTGACAGTGGCTGACATGTATTTACAGTCCACCTAAAATTTGTTTTTGTAACTAAGTTGTTTGATGTAATCCCCAGAAGTAAAACAAACAGGTATTTGAACATTTTCTGGCACAAAACACATCTCTGTCACAAAGCAATATCTTAATCTCAAATTCATATTTAGAATCACTACTTTGAGTAGCACTGCCACTGCACAAGGCCTGTATGAAGCTTCACACTGTGTGTTATCACCCAATGACAAACTTGACGTTTTATGAAGGGCCAGCCCCCTTTCACACTGACATCTTCTGTACCCTGAGTAAATAACTAACAATTCATTTCCTAACCTTGACTGTAGAGTCCAGCCTTTCCACCATTCTTTTTTTTTTTTTCTTCTTTCCAAACAAGTGACAAAGAACAAGGAAGCTGATTGAAGGGGTCCATTATGTATCAACTTAAAGAAAGGCAAAGTGATTGATGAAACTAGCAGTCACCTTCACTGCTAGCTACTGCACCTGTATCCTTTTTGTCAAATGACCTGAAAATCCTGCTGACAGTTTAACATTCACTACAAGGATACACAGTATGGAACTATAGTTTTAGATATTTCTATTTGCAATGAAATCTTTAGAGACATGGTTTGAAAACAAAAGTTAAACTTTATAATTTTCTAAGCTTTACATTTTCCTCTTATGTAGTCACTGTTTGCTATTATTAACTTGCTTTGCAAAAATACTGTCATGGGGGGGGTGGGGTGAGGAGGAGGAGTATGGTAGGCAACATGAACGCTTATTTTAAACTTTATCTTTTTGTTTTGTTGGCAGAGGCAAGATTGTTAGCAGGATTCCTTCTGCCAAATTATTTGATGAATTACAATTAATTGTACTGCTAGAAGAGGTAGGATGGTCAACATCTCAAAAAATAATTATTAATTAAAATAAAAGTAAAAATGCATTCTAAAAAAAAATATTTTACCTAAACAATCTAAAATTGTTTCTCAACCTTCAATAGGTGATGGGCTTAGTGAATTCACTGGATAACCAAGTAACTAAGAATTTCTTCTGTGGATGGGTGGGTTTACCTAAATTAAAGAACTCATGTTCAGTCACAAGCTTACTGTGTTGGAAATAAAATTTTCACTAGGCAACAGTGACACAATTGAGAGCCAGCAAAATCTCAAAAGAAGCCACTGTTCTCTGTGTGGACATAGCACCATTTCCTCTGGGCATTTATTACCTGTTAAAAACCAATCTTTTGGTGAGTGGCAGTTCAGGGTTTTTGAGAGCAAGCTGCAATATTTCTTCAGGTCTGCAGAGTCATAATTAAAGCTGAACTGAGCGGAATTGGAGAGGGAAGGTCAGTGAGGTGCCGTATGAGAGATGAGGCTGGGCTGATGGGCACCAAATGAACAAATTATGATGGGCCCCACTCAATGTGATGAGGTCAAATGCTTGTTTCTACCCACTGACAGTTCAATTTCCCTGAAATGTCTCTCGGTTCTCTATGAGCTAATTATGAATGAAAAGTTATCAACTGCCCACGCCAAAGGGGGCTTAAATACTATTTTGTGGAGTTCTTAATGTCAAAATATTGTTCAAAACAGCATACTGTCCCACGCCAAATACAATGTGTGGGTTAATCTAAATACCAGTGAAACACTTATCAGTTTTCCTCAGGTTTTTCACAATGTATACAATAAAGCACATTCTCCAGCACTTGTCAGCAGCTTAAACAATGAAAAAAAAATTTTTTTAATTTAAGAAAATAAAAAAAGGAGATAATTTTATCAGGTAAATCTACATTATACTTACAACTCACTTTCATGATAATAGCAGTACAGTGCTTATAGTTCTGCATATCACAGGCAACATAATCTTCAAATAGAACTATATATTTTTTTCAGGAACGATGCTACTGAATTATTAGCTTCTAGGCATCAATACTCAGATTTACTCCAGCATACAGATTTATTATACGAAATCAGCTCAAGAGCCACTGACAAAACGTAAATTCCATTTATGGAATCAGTTTTTGAGGAACAATTTTCCACAGCCTGCATTTATGACGGACAATTATTTTCCTTCTCTTTGAATCCTGTGATAGATGATAAATATTTGATAGAACTAATAAGGATCCTACTAATTAAAAAAATGTATATTGCTTCAATTAATAATACAAAAACAGATGAAAATGATAAATTTGCTGAGACTCTACTATGTGCCAATCACTGTGCAAGGGACTTTCATGTAAGGATGTTTAACACAGTAAGTAGTCTGATAGTTTTCTAGCAATATACAACACATATAAAAGCTTTGGATCAATGTCCTGAGGTTAGAGGGTACATCACACTAAAAATAGTATCTGTATAAAATAAAATATAGCACTGAGCTTAAATTGTAAGTAAGAAGAATTATAAAATATGTAAACATAATGCACCTGAAAATAACACATGTCAACTTTCTCACTGCCACTAGATGAAAAGGAATTTTGGAATGGGCTCTTTAAGAATAGATTTAAAGTATAAACATAAGAAGTACTTGCTGGAAGTGGGGCAGAGAGAGGGAAAGATCAATTATGATGCAGGTAAAGATAACTGGACATCAAAAAATGAGCCTGAAGTAGGGAAAAACTTTTGCCATTTAAAAACATCATATGTAGATATGTATACATGCATATTTTTGGTAATTTACCTATAACGAAAAAGTTTTTAGTATTAAGCATTGTTTCTACATTTGACATAATATACTTAGATATACAATGTCAATTTATATGATTCCTTACGAAATATTATCTTTTATTTATATATAAATATATATATATATATATATATATATATTCATGTTTAGAGATCACAATTTAATTCGTTTATTAAAGGATCCTTTCTGGAAGTTGATTTTTTTCTAATTCTTATTGTAATTGCATTGTTCTAATCTTGTATTATAAAGGCAGCTGCTTGCCTATCATTTGTACTTTCCTCGTTAATCCTGACTCAGTGAATTAACCTTTAATTACAGCCGTTAAAATTGAAATGAGCCTCTTGTCTGGCTGGGGCTGCCCCTTTCAGTGCATGATTCTGCTGAAAATTTTTAGGGTCAATGAATATGTCCCATGTCATGTCTGATAGCTGCTGAAGATGTGAGGAGGTAAATGTTACCTTAGAAAGATGTGCTTTAAATTTTTAGGAGATCTGCTTTATCGATGGGAAAATAAAATAAAAATGATAATTTCAGTTTCTCAGTTTACCATGCTGTATTTTTAGCCAAATTGAGAGCATATAAGAAATATAAAGAATGGGTTATTAAGATATATTTAGTCAAACAATTTAAAACAATAACTTATTCTCCATTTTAGCCTTAAGTGTTACATGTTACAATAAAAGAAATATGTAAGGATCACAACTACTTTTTAGATATGTGCTTGATAGGAATAATCATCTCAGTGATGTAATAAACTAACAGATTAACAATACAGTCCTTTAAACTGACATCAGTGGGAATGGATTCTACAATATAATAATGAAGCTGGAAAACAGTAAAGATTAATCTCATTCATTTAATACACTTTTGATGAGCACCTATTATGTATCAAGCACTGGGAACAGAAAGGCCAATAAAAAGGCCCTGTCCTATCTTCCAGGGACCCAGAGTCAAAGTTTTATTAGCTTAATATATTTCTAATATAAAAGATAAGGCACCTTTCCCCTGCGCTAACGCTGATGTTTACTAAAGTCACTTGCCGTCTCCCACTTTATTCCCCATAGACTTCTAAAGAGCTAGAACTGAGGGACCTTAGAAACAATCTATTACAGTCTTCTAATTTCACAGATGACAATCTGAACAGAACTCAAATTTTGATGTACTAGCTTAAATTTACAAGATAACTTTGGCAGGGCACATGTTCAGTGAAGCATGAATGCCAAAATCTTCAGAAATAAATGAGTTTCCGAAATTATGTATTTTTAAAAACTTACTCTGAAAACTTTCAAGTGTACACGAAAGCACAGAGAATAATATAAAGAAAAACTAGGTGCTCATCACTAAGTTTCAAAAAGTTATCAACATTTGTCCAATCCTGTTCAATCTAATCTTTTGCTCTACTTTTGAATTACTTAAAGGAAACTCGAGATATGATCTAATTTCATCAGCAAATAGTTTGGTTTGTATATCTAACAGATAAAGACATGTCAAGAAAACTTACAATACTATTACCATACCTAAAAGAAAAAAAATTCCCCCAATTTAATGTAAAATACAGTATTCATATTTCCTTGACTGTCAATATATATATATGTCTTTTCAGAGTTGTTTTGCTTCAATCAGGATTCAGACAATACACACATTACATTTGGTTGGTATCTCTCTTAACCTAAATTATGCATGTTAAAGAAGAACTTACTGAAATTTTTTTTTTTTTTTTTAGCAGAAGTGTATAGTAGATCTGCAGTAATAATTTAGCATTTGGGGGAGATATTTATATATTCAGTAATGTGGAACAGCTGCAAATGTAGAGAAATAACCCTTTATTGATAGGCCTATAAAAGCTGTCTGTAATTACATTCCTGAATGATTTGAATAACAGTGTGTCTGATATATTTTAAGATAAGTGGCTTTTACTTTTCTTTGATATTAGGGTCATATACTGTACTTATCTATATTTGTACTCCATGTTCTCCTCTCTCTGGTAATAAATTAATATCTTAGTGTTAGTTTGGCATGTGCCCTAAAGATAAATTCATTTTCTTTTCCTTTGCAGAGAAACAAAGTTTTTCTAAGTACTACAATAATATTTTTCATGTTTAGGCCAGGTTCCTCATGTTAAAAGTTTAAATACTAATAAATAATACTTAATAGAATGGAAAATCAATTTTCCATACCATGCCTTGTGCTATGTTCAGAAAATTTTTGGCAAGCTTTTCAAAGAGGAACAGAGGTAACAGAAGTTAACTTGACTGATGTATGAATAAATAATAATTAATACATGATTGGCCAATGCATATTTTAATCTAAGATATCTTAAAGCTTAAAAGCAGTATTTTTCACTGCAAATATCACAATTCAACACAAGCAACAAAATTTGCAACATGGCAGTTGATAGTAACACAACGTTCAATCAACTTCAAATGTGGAAAATAAAATTGCCAGAAAAGATTAAATCCTCTTTAAACAAATGATATTTTAAAACCTCTTATTTCCTACTGTAGTAATATAATTATAATAAATGAAAGCTAAAAACCATAATCTTAGGGAAGAATTCTCAAGTGAACTGCCTCAGCTTTGAAGAGGGAACCCACAGCAAGGGACAGGAACTATTCACCATAAAGTACAAGGAAGAGAAAAAGAAAGGCCCAGGCCTTCTCTACCAATACCTCTTTAATCCTTCCATTTCTTATAAATTTATACACATATTTTCTTTTTTTTGATGGTGACCTTTTTTTTTTGCCATAATAATTACTAGTTAATAACTACAATTATCATCTGATGCAGCGGATTTTTCATTGTGGAGAATTCATTTCTTAGACTGGCATATATTTGCTTAAGCCAAATAAAAAATATTTTTACAATAAAAAGACTGCAATTAAAAATGAATAACAACATCTTTTTAAAAAGTAGCTCCTTTTAATAATCTAGGAAAGGGAGAGATGATAATGGTCTGTTACTAACTATGAGACCTCTGAAGTAGCACAGAAATAAAAAGATGAAGCAGTAGTATGGCATACCTTAAAGATTAATTTAAAAATTAAAGCAACTCATACCCAGAAGAGAACTGAATAAAAGAATAAGATGGGACATGGCTGGATGATGGAAGCACAAAATACTGTCAAACTTTAATTAAAAAATGTTTTCAATTTAAGCAGACCCAGGCCAGTGACTTTTCATTATTTTTACCACAGTTCCATGACTACTGACATTTTCATCAGAACAAATAAAGGATTTTTCCCAAATTTAAAATGACAAAATTATTTTTAATTTTAACTTATAATTTCTTCCTCCTCTAAAGTCAAGGAAATTTGATCTTAGCTGGACTTGTCTCTTAGCCTGAGGCTTAAATATACCTTAAGTTTTTAAAGTGTAAAAAAATATATATTTTAAAAAATATAGTTCTTCTACCATATTAGAAAACAATCTTTATCACAGACATTATCATTTGTTTCGGGAATGAGACTACATATTCATGAAATGTCTGGTACATGACTTAGTAAAACACTTGTATTCAACAAAAACTCTCTCAAAGCAATCTGTCCTTGTAGACAAACTAGAAGAAGGCTGGCACTCTGGCAGAAGACAAGCAGACTGGAAAACAAAACTAAAATGCCCTAGCCTAGATCAATTTTAAAAAAGAGAAAGACCGACCTAATAGTCCACTTCGGAGAAATGGAAATCAAATTCGATTACAACTGTCCATCACTATGATGTGCAATTATCCTAATAATTCCAAATGCTGGTAAGTTTCAAACTGAGAAAATCAGGTTCTGTATCATGAATTATGGTTTGTTTTTTCTTCATACTGTTTTAAAACTGACAAAGTAACCTCTGTGCCAAAAGCAGGTCTGATAGGTACTCTTGATTTTCCAATTAACTTCCTATAATACAAACTGGGTCAGGATCTCATTCCTAATCATGGATAGTTGTAACTTCAGTAGTTGCCAATCTTTATCAATAGCAAAAGTTATAAGCCTACTTTCCAGCTATTTTTCTATATTCCTTAGAGAAGAAGCTTCATAGAACTAATCAGATGGTGAAATTGGCTTGTGTATAAAAAAATGCCTCTACCTTGCCTCACTCTGCCTGCCTAAGGGCATTACATATGGGTTTCTTTCTTCTTACCTTCAACCTGTAAATCCTTGAAGGGGTTGGGGGGCCTTAGTTAAGTGGCTTTTTGGTCTTACTGACAAACAGCGTCATCTTTTCGCTGGTCACAGGAAAACTCCATGCTGGCTGCCCATAATAACATACACAGACCTCAGTTTAATGCTGCTGTTGCTACTGTCTTTACTGTGACACTGTGAGGCTTTATTTCTTCGTTAAGTGATGAAGTGATGCCCCACAGTGCCAATTCAAGGAAAGCAGAAGGTGAACAGCATGTACTCAAAATTATCCTTTTACTTCTTGTTAGAGGAAAAGTAGTTCAGATGTCTAAATTCTAAACTGTGTTCAATGTCAAAAGTTAACTCCTGCTAGATCTTAAGCTACTATTGTATAGAGGGACTGTGGAGTTTAGCCAATATAAAATAATAGTGTTTATGGACAGAGTCAGAGAAATAATGACAACTTGTATCTATAGAAATACCCAAAGGGCAAAACTATGTTACAAAATGAAAGTACTTAGTATACCTTAGTTACACACTTCTGAGTCAATTTTTCTTTTTTCTTTTGTTCTTACTCAACTGGAAACTCCCTGAGGGCAGGAACCTAGCCCATCTTGTACACAACTATATCTTTGGCACCTCCTCATATTCTGGCCTGAATAAACACTTGTTGAATGAATAAAACACTTAATTGGCATCTGTGTAGTAAGGAATCTGGTCTCACTTAAAGAGAGATCTGGACTTTGTTCTAGCTCTTGAGAAGTAACCTCTAAAGCCTTGGAATCTCCTGAGTAATGGGAGTGCCTTTATTATTCATGGTGGGCCCCTAGGGGACCATACTTGATACTTTATGCCAACAGTGATTCCTAGTGGGCCCCTAGATAGCTTTGCTAAGCAGATAACTCAAGATGGAAGCTGGCCACACCAGAAAGACCCACCGTATGATTAGAGCGTTGGGGCTCTGGGCCCCTGATATCAGCCTGACCTGGAGGGGAGGGTGGGAGAGTGAGTTCAACCATGAGGCAACAATTCAGTCAACAGTGCCTATTTAGTAAAGCCTCAATAAAAACTCTAAGCTTGGTGAGCTTCCCTGGTTGGCAGTACTCCTGTATATACAACCAACTTTGATGCAAGGAGGGTAACCCCGAAGCTTTGAGTTTGAAACCCAGCCAGAATCTCCTCCATCCCTCTCTTCCTTTGGTTGATTCTAATTTGTGCCCTACTGCGATAATAAAACTGTAATCCTACGTATAGTGCTTTCCTGAGTTCTGTGACTGATCTAGTGAATTATCATACTTGAGGGTGGTTTTAGGAAACCCTTAAACTTGCAGTTGGCCTCAGTAGTCTTGGACAGATTTACCAGTCTGGAGGACTCTGCCCTAATATCAAGTTTGGCTACCTCCAAGTAGCATAGTGTATTAAATTGGAGTTTCCTTTTTGCAACTCTTGGTGTCTCTTTCATGGACTGTTCTTGGAATTACTTGCTACTCCTCAATATATTACCACTGTACTCTATACAGACTGCTTTTCTTAATGAACCTTCCTGCAGCCTCCTAAGTTAAATTCCACTTAGAGACTGTGATCCATGAGGATCAAATTGGTTATATTATGGCAGCTAAGTCAGTGCTTCCTCACTAATGTACCACAGACGGGTTAGAGGTATGCTGTGCTACTGCCTCTGCCATTAACCTCAGAAAAGTCAGGTGGCACCTGTGGTGACTGCAGCTCCTGGGGTGGGTGCCTTCCATCTCCTGCAGCATCCCTGTTTACCCCAGAGCACACTACAAGTATTACCACTTTTCTATATGTACCAAGACATGAAAAAGAAATCATTACTATAATTTTCTCATGACAGTATGTCACCAACATACTTCTCCAGCATCAGACTTGGTTATTCCAACCTATATGTGTTATACTTTAGTCACATTAAACAACTCTTTCTCCAATACTCCAACATTTCTAATAACAGAGGTGAACAATTTATTCTTATTTCACATTTACTCTTATTGCAAATTTTCTCCCTCCCCTTCTTTTCTCATCCTCTCCAGAAGCCTAATATTCTGAGGATTGCTATTTCTGAGTTCCTGGGGTTTGATATGTAACAATTTAGAAACTCTCAGCCTAACAATAATCTAGTAAAAAAAAATTCACTAGTAATTCACTAAAACTTCAGTTTGTTCACTGAAACACTATAGCAAGAACTAAAATGTTTATTTTCGGCCATCTCTAGGCCAATTGCCAATTAGTCTCATGGAAGACTGAAATAAATACTGTGTTTAAACGTTACCTGTATCATACAGTTTGAAAAAATAAGGTCTTTCATTACAATGATTATAATATTTACTAGAAATTATGCTTTAAAAATCTCTGTGTTCTGAATATACAATTCAAAGGGTAAAAACGAATAGTGAAATTTTTCATTTGAAAATTATTTAGTGTGAAAAAGGAACTGTTTTTTGGATTTCACTGTAAATATTTTGGTAATTTCAAAAAATAAAACCTACCCATATTGTACCAAACACATAAAGAAAATAAACTTAATAACTCACTGAAATAAATAAAAATCATCTATGAAACAGAAGTCATAATATAAGCTAAAAAACGTTTCATCTATTTATTTTCATGAATGTTCAAATCATCCCGGCATAACTAATTTCACTGCTTCAAAATTCCATAGATTCACAGAATATTAGAGTTAAAAGGAAACATGGAGATCTACCTTGCCATCATTTTAGAGTTGAGAAAACCAAATGACTTGCTCAATATAATTAGTAGTATTGATTCAGAAAGACAGACATTAAACATTAGATGTCAATAAAAAGGAATCTTACTCATTCATATACGTGCTTACCCTGTCTATTAAAAAATGGCTGCTTTTTGGATAATATATATATTACACCTTGACTAGAGAAACTCTGGAAAATATTGAAAAATATAAAGAAGAATATAAATCATCCACAATCTCATCACTCAGAAAACCTCTGTTAACAGTATAACACATTTCCTTCTATTCTTTCATTTTCCTTACATTTTAAAAACACAGTGTGAGTATACAATTTTATAAAATTGAGATAAAATAAATGATATTTTGGATTCTGTTTCGCCACTTAATTTTATACCACATTTCCCCACCTCATTCAAAGATTTAATAAAAACATCTTAAAGATTATACAACATTCTTTAATTTGACTCTGCCATACTTGATGTAACCATCATTCTCCTATCACTAGACACTGTGGTTACAAACAACCATGCACATAAATCTTTATATTTCTAATTATTTCCTTAGAAGAAAAATCTAAACGTGAGATTACTGGGTCAAACAGTATGTATATTTTGATGACTCTATATATAGATGGCCAAATTGCCATCCAGAATGACGTCCTAATTTAGACTGTCATCAGTGGAGCAGTGTATATAATGCCTGTTCCATTGCATCCCTCACCAACAATGGACAACGGTTTTTATAATTTTTGCCAATGTCACAGGCAAACTGGTTCTTTAAATTTGCATTTGTTCATCACCACTACTGAATATTTTCGTGTACGTATTATCTATAATTCCTGTTTTACGAGTGTTGTATCTTTTATCCACTGAAAAAAATGTCTTATTGAAGTATAATATACATACAGAAAAATAAACATATCTTAAGGGCAAAGCTCAAAGATTTTTTTTCATAAACTAAATATACCCATGTACCAGCATCTAGATCAAAATCAGAACATTATCAGCACCCCAGAAGCTCCTCTGTGCTCCTTTTCAATCATTAACTCTCCTGAAGGTCATCACTATTCTGACATCTAATACCATAACTTAATTTTGCCTGTTTTGTATTTCTGCTTATTTTTACAGTAATAACTTTACTTTAAAAAGTTAATTAGTATTTATTTTAAAACACTTAAACATTATAGAAAAGTACAAAAAAGAAAGCATCAAATCATCCAAAAATCCTATCACCAAAAATACTGTTAACCATGGTTAACATCTCTGTAAGTATGGATGAAAGTGCAGATGCACAGAGAAACAAATTATCCTGTAGAATGGGATTATAATCTTACTTTAATTGAATTGAAGAAAAGCTAAAATAAATCTAAAAAAAAACCCTACAAAACTTCAGATAAATGTTCTCTGAGAACATACAAACTATTAAGAGATTTGAGACTCATTAAAAAACAAAAACAAAAGCTGTTTCAATTTTGCATATTACTGATTAATTTCCTACTATGAAAAATGAAATGATTAACATGCATCCTTTCCTCTCCTCAGCTATACTAGTAGTTTCGGTTTCTTATACTATTTTAATTTTATCACTTACCCTTAAGTCTGTGACCATAATTCCCATTGATATTGACTCTCTTATTTTGACTCATCCTTTAACTGGTAAAGCAGTATCCCCAACTCCCTTTTTTTCTTTAAAGAAGGACTGACGGTTATTTTCCTGTTTGAGAATATCTATGTGTACCCTTTACAGAGAAAAATAACACAATTTTCTTGAGTCATACTTTCTTTCCTTTTCAAAGCTGTAATAATAATGTAATAAAAAGTAGTATCAGGAAATACTTAGTGTTTAACATGTATCAGGTACTGTTATAAGCATTTCATATATGTTGACTCATTTAACGCTAACAACAATTCTGTGAGATAGGTAGCATTATTATTTTTATTTTACAGATGAAAAAATCCGAGACACCAAGAGGTAAAACGGCCCACCCAAGGTCTCTCATTTTGTAAAGTGGCAGAGCTCTGATTTGAAAGCAGGCTGTCTGGCTCAAGGGCCTGTGCTTTTAACTGCTACATTACACTGCTTTGAATGTTTGCAGTTGACACATGACTGGGGGAAGGGACGGTAAAGGATGCTACCAGCTTTAATGGGTGAAATCCAGGGATGCCAGATGCTCTGCAATGAACAGCGCAGATTCATCCAATAAAAATTATACCACGTTCCTCACAACTTTCAAATGTCTTGTTGGACATTCATGAGGTGAAAACCTGTTCACCTGGTCCTAGAACACTTTTCATACCAGTACAAAGTAGTTTTCTTGGGGGGTGGGGTGGGTCATTGCAAGGTTTTAATGTACTCAATTTTCCAGGATTAACTACCAGAAAAACTGTTTGATATTTTGGAAAATTATGTTATACCACGACCCATGGTAGTTGAGTTGCTAATACAATAATACACCTCTATCAATTTGCATTTATAGCCGCCAGCGTCATTTAACTACTTCACTACATTTATAATGTAGTCATGGTCAAGCATTTTATATATCAATGTACTATGTATTATAAATTACTTTTATTTCTTCTTTCTATTGATTAGGGCAACATGTTGATTTTTAAATTATGGATATACTCATCTTTGGATCCTAAATTTCATTTTAGGATCCAAAAGACCCCTATATTTGTTGAGGTCCCATACCATTATTGGGGGTTTTAATTTTTGAGGACTTTTATTTCCTCTGATGTCTTTAGTCTACTTCTTTCTAAATTTGTACACATAATGAGAAAACATACAATTTGTCTGATTCGTCTTTTTAAAGTACCATTTTGAGAGCTGGAGGTGAGATCAGGAGTCATGACATTCTGCACCAGAATATTCAATTTATCTCTACAGGTTCTACTTTTCAAAGTTTCACTTTTTTCTTTGTTTAAAGTTCTGTTTCCTTATTTGACCGTTGCTGGTGAATTTCTGGTTGCCATTCTTATTACTAGTACTTGTTTGATCATTTTGTTAGCTTTTGGGGATGAATGTTGTGATTCTCTTCACTTGGCAGTTCTCTTTTAATAAATTTATTTATTTATTTATTTTTGGCTGTGTTGGGTCTTCGTTGCTGCGCGCAGGCTTTCTCTAGTTATGGCGAGCAGGGGCTACTCTTCGTTGCGGTGCGCGGGCTTCTCATTGCAGTGGCCTGTCTTGTTGCGGAGCATGGGCTCTAGGCGCACAGGCTTCAGTAGTTGTGGCACGTGGGCTTTAGAGCGCGGGCTCAGTAGTTGTGGCGCATGGGCTTCGTTGCTCCATGGCATGTGGGATCTTCCTGGACCAGGGCTCGAACCCATGTTGCCTGCATTGGCAGGCGGATTTTTAACCACTGTGCCACCAGGGAAGTCTCTGGCAGTTCTTTCTTTGCATACTCTTTGGATAGAGTGCTTTTCTTTTCCTTTGAAGAGACCATCCCAATAAATGTTTTCTTTAGGATAAAAAGGTGAATCCTTCAATTACTCTGTGATGAATGAAAACTTACTACAAGCTTTTCTAATCTCAACTGTATTCTTCTTATAGCTAATAAACTATAAGAGTCTACTCAGGGTCCATTATCACATATCATATCACTTCCAAAAATATTAGCTAATAGTTATTGAGTGATGACAACGTGCCAGTCACTGTTTTAAGAGCTTCACATTTATTATCTCATTAATTTCACAAGAATCCTGTGAGGTAGATATTATATTCATAGGAAACTGAGGTGCAGAAAAGTTACTTACCAATTTGCCCAAGGTCACAAAGCTAGTAAGTGGCAAAGCAGGGATCTGCATCCTGGTCATCTGATATCAAACCCAAGTTATTCAGACCTATTGTCTCCCAGGTGTTTAGGGGCCTCCTTTCCCCTCAAAGACTAACTATGCTTCACTATAGATTTTTTGATTACCACTTTCTCTTTACAGCCTACTATAAATGCTCAATAAATATTTATTACTTAAATAAATGAAAGACTTAACTGCTTTTCCCCCATCTCTTCCAATGTGTCTTTTCCTTTTAGCAACAAGAAGGACAAACTAAAATCCCAAATACTGTTCATACTCATTTCTGAGCAGTCAAGAGATAATCACGTTCTACAATTGAAAAACATTATAAGCTTAAGAGTTTTTGCCTATACTTTCTAACTGAGCTGACCAAAGCTGAACAGAAATGCACGTAGCTCTTTTGAGTATTTCGTTGCACAGCCCTGATATCACATTTGCTTTGAAGGGGGAATTTTTTGTAACACTGCGCAAGAATTAGGTACTTTTCTTTCTTACCTCTGGCAGAAGCAGCTCTATGCTCCTGGGCAGCTGAGATCACCAATCATGTACCCTGCAATGCCCTACCAGCCCTGGGAACCACTGATACACCAGATCTATTCAAGCTACCTGTGTGCCCATCAGAACTTACTGTTCTATCTCTTAGCTTGTCAGATTTCCAACATCAAATTAATAGGAGGTCAAGCATATCGACAGATTATGCATTTTAGGCAACATGCTTGATTTAGAGTGAAAGGTTAGTGGATATATCATGCTAACACAAAAAAGATTATTGCAGTTTCAGATACTATGACAGGCTGATGGTTTTGGCATTATTTTGAGACAGGCAAGCCTCTTGCCTCATTCCAAGTCATACCCCATAAATAACATTAAAGAAATTTTTAAAGACACCAAGGCATGTAAATAAATGTATGAAGATAATGTAAAGAGAAATACAATATTGAATTTTTAAATGAAAATAGTCAGGTATTTTTAGTAGCCTATGATAAAAGAACAGTGTTGTAGGAATAGAATGATTATGGGAATGAAAGTCTGTTAATGTAAACAACAATTTTTATGGCAGAATCTATGTATATAAACTAATTCAATGTGGCAAAGAACCCCTGTATGTTAGAAATATATAACAGTACCAGAGAAAAATGTACACATGATAAGTAAATGTGGATAATAAGGAGAAGTAAATTGAGATGATAATGGTTTGGATAGAGCAAATTAAAGGATATATGTATAACTGATTCACTTTGCTGTACACCTGAAACTAACACAACATTTAAATCAACTATACTCTAATAAAATTTTTTTTAAAAAGATAAAAAAAAGTTCACAAAATTAAAAGGTCAGATTTGAAACAGACTTGTTAGAGGAAGAACTGTTTGAGACTAAGAATCTACTTCAATTATTTGCATTTTAATAAAAAAGATGCAATGGCATCACTTGAAAACTGAGCTAATGTATTTTGAAAATTACTTACACTGATGACTGATGAAGAAGCTGACAAGTTTAAACCTTCAAGATCAGCTATCAAGCTTGGAGAAAGAGCTGGGGTGGGAAGTGCAACTGGAGTGGACGCTGGGTTAACTATAAGAAAAGGCTCAAATTAGCAAATGTGCATGAAAATTTAATTCATTTACTAAAAGCAACATTTTTATTTTGCTAGTAAATTTAATTAAATTACTTTGATTAATAAATCTATGACAATTCTATTTAACATCTTGATTTAGGCAAGTTATTATCAAGTCATGGCAGTTAGTCTTAGCTTTCAAAACATAATGGCTAATCCTATAACAAAATAAGAATATAAATATCTTGAGTAATAGTTTTTGAAAATTTTTATCACCTAACATTATCACTAATATTAATCACCCAGTAACTTCACTAAAACAGGAAGGTAAAAAAACATTTTTTCAGACTAATGTAAAAATAACAAGCTTTCAAGAGAGTTCTCCAGTTGAGTTATGAGTCTTAAAAGGGTGCTTATTAAATCCTTTCTCTATTTTATTCTCCACTGTAATAATTATAAGGGGCCCAAACTACCTAATTCCCTTCTAATTATACTTTGTCAGCAAAAGCTATGTGCTATATAGAAATGTTTGATTCTAAAAAAAATTTGAAAATCTTTTGTAAATGCAAATCTGATCATGTTACTCTCTTGCTTAAGACTCTTCAAAGGCTCACAACTGCCTACAAGATAAAAGTCCAACTCCTTAATTAAATGCACAAGGTCCTCTATGATCTAGCTCAGCACTGTCCAATAGAACTTTCTGTGACGATGGAAATGTTCTGTGGCTGTATGTCCAACATGATGGCCACAAGCGCATATACCGAATGTGCTCTTGAAATGTGGTTAGTATGACCAAAGAACTGCATTTAAAATTTTAATTAATTTAAATAGCTACATGTGGCCAGTGGCCACCATACTGGGCAGGTCTAGCCAATTTCATCAGCCAATTTCATCTCCAATTTCATCAGCCACTCCTATGTTCTAGTTCTACCAATAAGAGTTCCCAAGATCTTGTTTCATGTCTTTGAACCCTGTATATCGTACGTAGAAGGTACGTCTTTGCCTTGCTCACCTTGCAACCTCTACCCAGTAAGATACCACTTAGAGGGAAAGCACAGCCTGACTCACTTAAACACAGCTTATATGTGCCTCATTTGTTCCACAGATATACTTGGACACACTTCTACAACCATACTTCTCTTGTAATACAAATTTGTGTCTTTACATATTTTCATTTCTACTGGTCTGTGTGAGCAGACTTTGACACATTAACTTTTAGTGCTTAGTAATTGCTCAACTGTTTGTTGAATGAAATAAAATTCAAATGTGGAAAAAGTTTTAGCTTCCAACAAGTTCTCAGGCTAAAACAATACTATAAAGGAAGTAACGTTTACTTCACATGACATCACTTTTCAAAGCATGTTTTTCTCACTTTAGTCTCACAATATCTTGTAAGCTAGGCAGAACAGATGTTAATTCATAAAGTTAGCAATAAATACTTCTTGAACAAGAGAGTAAGGGACAGACAGAGAAGTTCAAGATACAGTCCTTGTCGTCAAGTGACTTAAAATCTAATTGAGAAAAAAAGATACTCATGCTTGAAGAAAAAAAAAATACAGTCCATAAGTGATACTGCCAAAAGAAGAAAAATTTCAAAGGAAATCTTAAATAAAATCTCAACATACACAATAAAAAAAGCAGAGTGGAGCCATTGGTTGCTCCCTTGCACTCCTAAAGGAGTGTGCCCTTAGTATGAAGCATTGCTACAAATGCCCAGGTCTCCTTAGACATATGTTGAAAACCACTAACGATTAGCAAGTGCCATAGGGAATCGGAAAAAAAAAAAAAAGAATCAATGGGGATAGGGTGGTAAGAGAAGGCTTGGTGAGTAGGAGGGAATGAAGCCCAGTTTTTAAGTAAGGGTAGGATTCAAATAAGAGGAAAGGAAGAAGCTGGTTACTTACTGAATGAGATCATGTAAACAAAGGCTGAGAGGTGGGAAATTGTAAAGCTAAGGGGGTTGGATTTATCCTATACACCAAGAAGAACTGTTAAAAATCTACCAAGAAGAGGAATGATATGACATATGGTACTGCAGGATGATTAGTCAGAGGCCAGTGTAAGAGACAGGCTGAAGAACTGGAAAGAGCACTCGGGCCGGCAGTGAGGAGGAATTTACAATAGTTTAGGCATGATGTGACAAGGACTGAAGTAAGATAATGGCAGTGAACAGGCAGAAAGGGTATTTATATAAAGACATTGTAAACTGAGGCACAGGGAGATTAAGACTTGCAAGATCATAAAACAAGTGAATGGTAGAACCACTATAGGACTAGAGATTGGTTCTTCTAATTGAATCAAAATGTGTTGCCTTTCCATGCAACATGTAACTTTTCTGGTGGGTTCTAAGTGCATGTTTGTTCATTTGTTTGTCTATCCATCTATCTAAAATATTAGATGATCATATAAGGAATAAAAATTGAGTAAGAAATAGCCTCTGATTTCAACTCTAGCTTGGCTAAAGACATAGAGAAGAAAAAGACAAGAGAAGAAAAATTCACACCAAAGGTAAGCTTGACTCTTAAAAAAAAGAAAAAAAAGATAAGCTTTTAGTATCATTTCAGAAGGCAGAGGCTCTGGCATTAAACAAATGATTACACATCTGTTAACAGCTCTGGCAAGATGAAAGTTGGCACTGAAGGTTTATCCTAAATTGGATTCTGCAGCCAGTTGACTGTGGCATCTTAACGTGTAGGAAACAAAATGACTCTATGTAGTTTTTTTTTTTAATAACATGGCATACAAATTAAAATTAGATAACATTTCCACCTATCAAATTGGCAAAGGCAATTTTTAAATACAAAATCTAGACTGGTAAGGATAAAAGGAATCTGGCACTCTCATATTACTACTGTGTAAGTTGGTACCAACTTTGTGGAAGGCAATTTTAGACAGTAGAATTCTTCAAAGCCTTTTTCCCAGCAATTCTACTCCTGGGAATTTATCTTAAGGATAGAGTCATGGAGATAATGCAATAATACACTTATGAAGATGTGTGTTGCTCACTGATTATGACAGTAAAAATGGAAACAATAGTAGTTAATTAAACAATAGTTTAATTTCCAACAACAGTAAACTTGTTAAATAGGATTAATTACAACAACATAAAGGATAACCATACAGTCATTAAAAATGAAGTTGTTAAAGAATATTTATGGCAAGGAAAGGAATGTGTACGATAAAAAGAGAAAGAAGCAAATAATGAAACAGTACCTCAGTACAATCCAATCTGGAGGGAAAGGGATTTGCCCATGAAAAGAATCTGAGCTGATTTGTCAGAATGGTAACCCATTTTCTTTTCTTTTTAAAACTTTCTACAAAACACTTTCTTTACTAAAGTATATTTAATAAAGTAATTATACAATTGTTCTTCTGATCAAAGTTATGCTTTAAAATCTCAGTAAAACTTTTAATATATAATGGTTATATATATAACCATTTTAATATATAATGGTTATATATATTATATATATATAAAACCATTATAATGGTTATATATACAATATATATATAACCATTATAATGGTTTTATATATATATATATATATATATATATATAAAACCATTATAATATATAATGGTTTAATATGAAGTTATTTAACTTTTTTTTTTTTTAATAAACTATTATGAAGAATTAATGCTGTCCATCTTTTTTTTTTTTTTTAATTTTATAGCTACTTTTTTTATTTTTATTTATTTATTTTATTTTTGGCTGTGCTGGGTCTCCGGTTCGTGCGAGGGCTTTCTCTAGCTGAGGCAAGTGGGGGCCACTCTTCATCGCGGTGCGGGGACCGCTCTTCATCACGGTGCGCGGGCCTTTCACTATCGCGGCCCCTCCCGTTGCGGGGCACAGGCTCCAGATGCGCAGGCTCAGCAGCCGTGGGCCCAGCCGCTCCGTGGCATGTGGGATCCTCCCAGACCAGGGCTCGAACCCGTGTCCCCTGCATTAGCAGGCAGACTCCCAACCACTGCGCCACCAGGGAAGCCCATATTTAACTTTTTAAATGTAATTTGCTGCTGTGGTGTCATCATCATCTCCATCACAGCTAACTCTTATATCAATATAATGTTCATCATGTGCCAAGCACAGTTTTAAGTACTTTTACATTTATCAACTCATTTAATCCTCTTAATATTCTTAATAAGTATTACTATTATCCCAATTTTATAGATAAAGCAACTAAAGCACAGAGAGATTAAGTAACTTGCCCAAAGGCACACAGCTAGTAAATAACAGAAACGGGATTCAAACTCAATCTAGCTCCACTGTCCTCTTAGCCACTCCACTCTACTGCCTCTAGTACAGTTTATTCAACAGTATGACATCACAGATCATAAGACTTATTTGTGGCATGATTATTGTTGGCTGATAAAATTTTAAAAAGACTTCAGTTAGTTGTACTAATAGTGTAATTACATAGGTTTATATTTCCAGAAAAGGATGCCAGAATATGATGGCTGCTTTATCCAACTGAGACCAACCACATGGTATGAGGTACTAAAAGATATTTTAATTTTCAGAAATATAAACTATGTCTGGAAAAAATAAAGTGTATTTCTGTCACTAAGCCTATGTACTGTTAGGCCGTATATTCTCCTACTATAAATATTTTCTAATGTATTATCAACTGACACCATGAAACAGAGTCATATAATGTCGAAATCTAAAGGAACTGTAGAAACTTTTCAGCCATTCTTTTTTCATTTTACAAATGAATAAAATGAGACAAATTAACTCACTTAACTGATTAAAGGCCAGGCCAGGACTAATGCCTGTGCTTCTGGTAACACCCCCTCAACAGATGCAGCAAGGAAATATCAAGTTACTTATTTAAAATCACAGAACTGTTTTATAGTAGAGCCAATTTATTGCCAGGGCTGTTAACTATACTGCCTCCTTAGAGAGAGAGGATGATTATTTCAGGTAGTAGCAAGCTCTTTCCCTCCTCCATGTCTTTTTTCTCCGCACTCTCTTCTCTTGCCTCCAACTGCCTGACTAATTCTTACTTATACTCAGCTCCACCGTTACATCCTGCTACAGCTAGGTGGGTTAGGTACCCCAATACCTAACAGCATTCTGTGCATATCTCTTTCTCATTTCATTTATAATGTGGTAATCTAAGGGCTGACTTATCTGTTTCTCCCATGACACCTGGAGAGTTCCGAGGGGAGGGACAATGTTACGTCCATTTAGAATCTCTAGTATATAGCAGATTACCTAGATCATAGCAAGTGTTCAATAAACGTTTTCTGAATGAAGACATAGATAAATTGAGGACTTGCAGTTCTCCTGGTATGCAGTGTGTACTGAACAAAACATCTCTGTGGATTACGATTAGATAAAATGTAAGAAGTGTGTCTGCCCTTCCTTCAAAATTAATCTAATTCTCACAGCAGAGAACTCAAGCCGCTGGAGAGTGACTTTTTAGTTTTGATCAACAAACTGCTTGCCATGGACAATGGAGAACTATTGTAGGCTAATAAGTAGCACATAACAAAGTCAGTGTTTTAGGAACCATCATCAACAATGCTTCTCTCCCACAACACTCCACTTATTTTTATCTTTAAGCTTCTTCCAGAAGGCCTTTTAGCTTGTTAATTGGTTTTTGTCTCTTTCCTCATATTTTAACCATACTTTGCACCTCTATTATCTCTCTTACATAATAGCTACTAGCTCAGGTATCTATGTCTGACTAGATTCTAGTCTCTGGAAGAGTATGACTCAATTCTATTCATCTGTTCTAGCACCTAGCAAAGTACCTTGCACTTATCAGACAATCCACAAACATTTGCTAAATTGACCAAAAAAAAAAAAAAAAAAAAGTTTCAAGTGTCATTTCTGACAAATGCAAGATTACAAAAGATTTTAAAATAAATAGTTCTCGGGTATTAAAATCAAACAGAAATATACCATGAGTTGAGTTAAATATAAGTTAGGATGAAATTTCCCTTAAAATTAAAATGAAAATCTTACATTTAAATTCTTAAAACTTAATATTTAAGAAAACTTTGTTTCTATATATTAAAAAAAAAGCTTTAAAAAGAATCAAATAATAAAAATTGTATAATTTTACAATTTTCTCTTTTTTCCTTAGCTGGCAGGAAATCCAGAGTCAAATTCAAGGAGAAAAGGAACTGGTGCACTCTAGTACCTTGTAACCTTTCCTCTTAATTCCATTTTAAACATGCCTGACTGTTGTTATTTTACAATTTAAAACTTAAACTTCACATATAAATGTAAAATATTCATTGTCACAGAAAGATACAAAGTAAAAGTATTTTTCTCTCCTCTGTCCCTGATTTAGTCTTATATCCCAAAGAGGCCAGAGCTAACACTGTTAAGTGTTTCTTCTGTAGACTTCCAGAAATATATGATGTACAATCATATTTGTGTTTGTGTGCAGGATACAGTTCCTCTTTTCCTCCTTTTTTACATAAGTGGAGTCATACTCTACATGTGTCTTATTTTTAACTTATAATGTTTCATATATATAATAACATAACTAGCATATAAAGATTTGTCTCACTTTTCTTAATGGTTGTATTAGACCACTGGTAGACATTTCGTTTATTTTCAGGATGCTGCTGTAAAAATAATGCTGCAATGAAATTTCTATACATACCTTTGCATATTTTATTAATTCAACAAATATTTACTGGGTACCCACTATCTGCCAGGTGTTGTCCTAGGTACTAGGAATAACAGTGAGCAAGACAGACAATAAACAAGTAATATAAATAATTAAGATAATTTCATATAGTGAAAAATGCCATGAAGACAATCAAGAGTGACTCGTGAAGTGTGTAAGAGAAGGTGAGTTTTGAGCTGAGATTTGAAAGATAAGAAGCAGCTTGCCATCAGAAGATCTGGAAGAAGTGTTCTTAGCAGGGGAAACAGCAGAACAAAGGCCCTTGGCAGGAATGAGCCTGGCATATTTCAGAAATGCAGAGGAACAGTATGGATAAGAGGTAGGCAGGAGTCAGATCACCCAAGGTCTTAGAAACCTAGGAATATGGACTTTAAGTGTAAAATTAAGCCATTAAGTTAAAGAGTCTAAAACAAGGATGGAAGATCTGATTTTGCTAGTTTATCTATAGGAAAAATTCCTAGAAAAGAAATGCTAGGTCAAAAGGTGTGTGGAATTTAAGTTTTGATAGATATTGCTCAAATGACTTCAAAAAACTGCACTTATTTATATGCCTATGAAAAACAAATGTAGGGTGCCTGCTTCTCCAAACCCTAACAATACTGGATGTTACTTTAAAAATCTTAGCCAAGAGGTGAGAAATGATGTAAATTTTAACATCTTTGCCAACAGGTATAAAATTATTCAAATTTGGCTCCAATTTTATCTTTAATTTCTCTGTTAAGTATTTCTCAGTATTATATATTTTAATTTCTCTACAGTAGGAATTTGCCATGACTATTGGAAATAGGCCAGGTAAACAATATAAATAGAACAGCTCTATGACAGAGTAAGACATAAATACATAACTCACCTCTAGCATAGGAAAACTATATTGCAAAATGACAGTAGTTTAATATGCAGAAATCTCATGTGTTGTTACTCTTCCTCTAATGCAAAATCTAT
This sequence comes from Balaenoptera ricei, assembly GCF_028023285.1. NCBI lineage: Eukaryota > Metazoa > Chordata > Mammalia > Artiodactyla > Balaenopteridae > Balaenoptera > Balaenoptera ricei. The sequence continues at coordinate 62,183,701 of NC_082641.1, forward strand.
CTACCAACAAAGTTAGTTCTATCTCTTTCTCACAATGCAGGAGAATTTAAAGGGAGCTGCATATACATCTTTGCATACTGGGTGGGCATATCTGTAGGATTCTAAGTTCTTAGAAGTAAATTTGCTGGGACAAGGATTTTTTGCAGTTAAAATATTGATACGTATAAATTACACTGTATTCCAAAAGGTTTGTACTCGTTTCTGTTCCCACCCTAAGTGTGGCAAGTAGAAGACGGTGGTGTCCTTTACATTTCCAATTACGTTCCTAATTCTCTACCTCCTTAAGTTAGACGTCTTGATCTCCATAATCAACATTTAAAAATGTAGAAGTTGTGAGATACAGATAATTACTTGCTAAAGCAAGTATAAATTACTAAAGCAAAAAATCTTAAAATGAATTTGGTGCACTTTTATTTGACCAATTATATTTATTCAGGTGATATAAAACTGATATACTGAATGATGGAAAAAAATACTAATAGAAATAACTTTTAAAATTTTCTTGCCTAATCACATCTATAAGTCTTTCATAACAGTTGTTGATTATTTTGAGACATGTAAATGAAAGAGATTATAAAAATGAAAAATACTATTAGTAAGCACAGAAGAAAAAATTTAAATTTCAATACTTACAATCATCTAGATCTAGAAGTGAAACATCTTTGGTAAGAGGATTTCTATCTTGCTTTGTTTTGTTTTCTTTCTCCTACAAAATAATAAATATTTCATTTATTGCATGTTCTAGTTAAAAAATCTATGAAGTAGTTTTTAACATTTCAAAACAAACAGTTTTTCCTTTGCTTAGTCTTCCAAGAAAAAAAAAAATCAAAATAAGCTTCTATATGGTTATGTGAAATTTTTTTTTTGAATCAAAATTTTTATTTTAGTTGGCACGTGGTATTTCTTCTCCACCATGCAAACTGTTATTTTAAAATATTTTTTATTTAGAGATTATAAAAGACCTTCAGAAGAAAATTTAAAAGTAAATTTTATAATCTGACAACTTTTTGCTAACATAAAAATCTAATGTGGAAGACCCAACACAGCCATAAATAAATAAATTAATTAAAAAAAATCTAATGTGGCTCTTTGGTAGAAAATGTACAAACATTCTCGAAAATAATTTTTAAACAAGTTGATTTAAGAAAAAGAAATGCCTGAACAATACATGCTTAGCTCTGAAATTGTCAATGGGCTTGTGATAGATTAGCCTTTCTGAGATGTAGTTTGTGACAGGCATTGTACTAGGTACTTTATATTTCAACACTGGGTTGCATCAGACTTCTTTTGCCAAAGGTATTCGTTAAAATCTATAAATGATATTTTCAGGCTCTTGCTCTTTAGGGTTGAAAAGAATTCATTTACTTTCTTTTCTGTTTTCCTTTGGGGAGACTAAGAATTCAACCATTTCTGCACATAATTAGGGCTTCCTCCACCACAAATTTGCTTATTCAGTCTACTATATTTTTGAAATGTGGATACCCATGGACTAGATCCCTAAGCCTGAGGTATTCACAGTTCGGTTAGAGATTCAGAAAAGATGCGTAACCTTAAAAAAAAAAAAAGAAAAGAAAAAAGAAAAAATAAGGCACAGTACTGAGTAGCATTATAAACAATTAAAGACCAACAAGGATTAAGGTATTAAATAGATGTATCTGGGTCACCGTTACTTACCTTTATAATGTGTACTTTTTTTTACATTAAACCTCTCAAATTGAAGGCCCAAACTTTTTTGCCAAAACATTTTTGTTCACTTATTCAATCATTCATTCATTCAATACATGTGTATAGAATTTTTAACAGATTCTGTGCTAAGCAATGGAAGTAACACAGCCAAGACAGTCTAGTCACTGCCTTCAGATAACTTGTAATCTACCAAAGGAGTTTATATCTTATTGTTAATGTAAATTATTACAAATATTTTTGAAGTATTCCTCTAACTACAGAAAGGTATCGCTAAAGCAAAATGTACTTTACCATCATTTAAAGTCTACACGGTTTAGAGCTCTTACAACAGTGCATATACATGAACAAAAGCAATACATCAAATAATACGTCAGGTAACATTTTAGAATGATTTTAAGTCCTGCTTCTTTTTTCCCTTATGCCAATATAAAGAAAAATTATTTTCAAGGATCATACAATAATACACATTACTAAAAACAACAGCATTGATTTTCTTCTTCAAAATATTATTTCTGCCACTGAAAACTCCAAAGCATCTAGGTGGGTTTTAATCTTCATTTGTTATTTAAAAACAAAACAAATAATGTTTGCCCCTCTCTCCATACCTGAAATAAATAACAATTTCTAGGATTGGAAAAAAAAAATGTTAGTTTTGAAGCTGAAATGTAAAAGTTGCAAGTAACAGAAACAGGTTCAGAATGAATATGCCATCTCAACAAGAATAACATTCCTGTGAAGAAAGAACATATAAGAAAAAGCTTATCATCATGTGACTTATCAAAATGCTGTGCTGAGCACAATGGGTGTAGCTTCCTATAAGCTACAATGGTGCATGACTGTCTTTATGGAAATGTAACCACCCCACCTGAAAAATAAGAAACCTATCAAATCAAGACAAATTTAAAGCTGGAGGCAAGTCTATATACCTTATTTTCTACTTCACAGCCAGGAGTATGTAACAATATCTATTAAACACACATCAGGTCACATACAACACAGAACAGAGCTGCATGTGAAATTGGCATAATCTCTTATTAGAAGTCTAAAACAAAAAGAAAAAAGGCTCTCAAAAGGACAGAATTTCATTGACTTTCTGAGTAAAGCAAATAACCAGCGACTGAAATACAACATTAGCAATAGATAATGGTCATTTCTACCGAATTGAAAAAGCCTTGCATTCCAAATCAGGGCTATAAAAAGCCTCGTGATGTGTTTGGCATTCCTCTCTTATATTTCATTTTTCATTTAAAAAAATCCACAGTAAGTTCAAAACATGTTCATACTTAAAGGATCTACCTATAAAAATAAAAATCTGAATTCTAAACAAAGAAGTTAAGAGCCCTATTCCATCAAACATTTCTCCATTTGCAATTCATCTTGGTAATAGAGACAGAACCTGGGTAAATGCATATAGGACTTGAGGCAGGAGATTTTTCTTGCTCAATGCATAATTCATGTGCTCCGCCTGCAAAGTGTGTAAAATGAGAATTTCACACCGCAGCATGAGCCATGGAGCTGCAGAGAAAAGGCAGATGAAATCATATTTTACTGTGTGAATTTTATTTCTTACCCTCCCAATATTTATACAAAACCATCATTGACAAACCAAACACACTGACAGATCACCCACTGTTTCCATTGTATTAGTACTTGAGAAGAGATCAGGCAGAAAGATAGACAATTTGTTTCTGTATATTTTTTTAAATAGAGGATTAGGTTTTTAACAGCTGAGTGACTGTATTAGACTTTTATAAGGACAACAGTAACTGATCTTAAAATCTCACTACAAAAATACCTAGTTATCAATTCATCATCCTCAAATCTCCATTTGTTTCCATGGTATTCGATTATACACCTCAACACATCAACATTTCCAAAATGAAATACAAAGTCACAGGGTTAAGAAACTGATTTCTATTTAACATATTTCATTTTAAATCATAAATAAAAGATCCTGGAAATACTTATTAAGCTCCAAATAATACAAACAAAAAATGTAATAATATACCTTGTAAAGATTTTAAAAAATCTATTACGCATGTTCATCTTCATGCTGATTGGAAAAAAAAAAAAAAAAGCAAGCAGAAAAGATCTGACACAAAAAGCAGCAAAAATGCTTCCTAAGAGGAAACCATTATACAGCGGTTTGAAATTTAAAACTATAAAACAGGATAAATGGTACGTATAGATTGTCAAACCCACACTATGCTTTGAAACCAACAAAAATTCAAGGCTTATTTCTAGCCTCACAGGGCAAGGTATTTGCATGAAATATTTTCAGTTAGAATTAACAACCAAAGACAATTTAATGACTCTCTTGCCTTCAAGTCATCTAACACATCTGATTTTACAAATCTGAGGCTCACACTTACACTGTGCTTTAAAATAAAAGTACACTGCCAGCAAATTGAGACTTCTATATAAGTTAAAAAGAAGTCTAAACTGTTAAACAAATCTTCCCTATTAGATTATACCTACTTCAATAAGAAAGCTTGCTTAATGGCATTCACTTTGCTTTAAAGATCTCAATTGAAGTGAAATGATATTTCTGTTCTGAAGAAATTAAAATATGAACTAAATTGGAAAAGACATAAATTGAAAGAGGCAAGCCTTTGAATTGTCAGAGTAAAAACCAATATTCTACAATCTTCACAGAAGTTATGTAATTGCAACAATCATAAATACTTGGAAAAACACAAGTAAAACTTGTTCCCTACTTCTCAAGTAGGGCAGAAAACTAATCAGATTAGAAAATAGTTCCTTTCACTCTTATCCACAATCTATCCAAACCACATCCCATATTTACTTTATACCCAAGAATTTTTCACATGGTAGATCTTTTATTGAGGCGTATCTTAATATTTACTGACATCTGTACACTAGTCACAAGACCTGTGACCACTCCGTGGAGCACGTAAAAGATTTAATTAGCTTCTTTGCACATCTTAAAAAGGGACTAGCAAAGTTTTGTGAGATCCCTATAATGTGTGATAAAAACCACTGACAAGAGCATCTCAAACACTGCTAGGTATATATAGACAGTACTATTTTTCCCAAAGCTAGTACACATATTAATCTTTGATTCAAATATGGAAATGCTCTTAATGCTATTAGGTGCAAGTATATTAAATATATTTATTTTTCCATTGATAGATTATCATGCTTTATACACAGTTTATGTAATTAAAATGCTGTTAATATTTATAAGGAAAATACATAAAATTATTCACAATAAATTACAATTATGACTTAAAATTTTTATTTTTTTAATCACGGCTTATCTAAATCTTCAGCAGTTGGTGCATAGACACTGAAGATATAATCAGAACTACTCTATCACAGTTAAGGTGTGAAGAGTGGGACTAACAAGGTGATGGTGGAAATAACTATAGTCAGTGGGAGCACTCTAACTTACTGGCTGGTAATAAAAACACTGAAGCCTAGGTTCAATAAAGAAAAAAAAACCCTGGCAACTTAAAAAAAATATTTTAAATAAAAATTTTACCATCTGTTCAACACATAATTTTAACTACAAGCAGGATATAACTTAATTGTATCAGTAAAACACAGGATAAAGTGATATAAATCTCTTCCTGATTTAATGTAGCCTGTATTACTAATTCTTTTCTCCACTCTTCTATGTAAAAAAAAAAAAAAAAAAAAAGTTTCCTAAACACCGTGTGAAGTATGTGAAGTACTGAAAACACGGACCTTTTAAAACTAATTTTGTTACAGGTATCATTTAGGGCAAAATAATTAGTCCATAAAAAGGATTAGACTCACATTAAAATATTTATTAAATTTGGTTCAGAAAAGAACATCTACAAAGAAAAATATGCTTGCCCATCAAAATAACTTTAACTGAAGAGAAAGATAATTTTCTTTGGTCATTACTGACAATATCTGACTTCAAACGAGGACATCTCCCAATCAATAACAGAAACAAACAAACATGACACCAGAATGTATGACGGCAGTTTCGTGTCTTATGGATATGCTAGGGTATGGTGCTGAATGACAGACACTTTCGGAACATAAACAATTCAACAGTGGTTCTCACCCTCTTGACTGTCCCTACACCATTCACATGAGTAATACCCTCTAGTCAGTAATATCCTTCACTCCATGCAGTCATTCTCAACTAGAAGTGGAGGGACTACCCTTGATATAAGGCCACTTTCTCCTCAGCTTATATTTTCTGTAATAAGAGAAATGATGTAAAAGGAAGAACAAAGACACAGAAACAGAAAAGCATACAGCATAAGAACCACAAATAGTCCACTGGGATTGGAACACAAAGAAGGTTAAGACTGGAAAGGTGGGTTTGGACATGCTAGCCTGAGGAGTTTACTGAACTCAAATAACAATGAGGCATCATTATAGGTAACTTTGACATTAATCTGTAGATTAATTAATTAATTAATTAATTAATCTGCAGCTGTAGAGAAGGACTGGGGTTGGGGGAGTGTCTGAGGATGACAAAAGGCAATGGTCTATGGGCAAGGTAATGAAGAGGTGATCTACAATGGTGGTGGTAGGAGAAGAAACAGGTATCAAAAATAATACACAGGCTCTCTAAGACTTGGCAACCGTGTACACATGTAGGATGAGGGAGGGGTCAAGGACAATTATGGGTTTACAAATCTGGGAGAACAGAAAGCATGCTGGTACCAAATGACAGATCATGTCTTTGGGCTATATTAGGTTTGGGAAACCAGCATTTCCTAAGAGGTCTAAGAATTTGGTTTGAATTTGGGAAGAAAAGTTACAGTTGTAGGGATTTAGCTAGAGATGTTACCATGGAAGTAATTCAGATAAATGTTTTAGCTGAGGCTACAAGAGTTAGTGAGGGACTTCCCTGGTGGCACAGTGGTTAAGAATCCACCTGCCAATGCAGGGGACACGGGTTCGAGCCCTGGTCCAGGAAGATCCCACATGCCACGGAGCAACTAAGCACATGCGCCACAACTACTGAGCCTGTGCTCTAGAGCCCGTGAGCCACAACTGCTGAAGCCCACACACCTAGAGCCTGTGGTCCGCAACAAGAGAAACCACCGCAATGAGAAGCCCGCGCACTGCAACGAAGAGTAGCCCCCGCTCACCGCAACTAGAGAAAGCCCGCGCACGGCAATGAAGACCAAATGTAGCCAAAAATAAATTAATTAATTAAAAAAAAAGAGTTAATGAGTCTTACAACAGTAAATTGTAGAGAAAAAAAGGACTAAATTAATTCATGTCAATTAATATTTTTGAAAAAAATGTGTACTAATAAGCACTAACTTCGGGGCAATGTTCACACTTGGGTGTCAGAAGGAGGTAAAAAGTGAGGCAACCAAAAGATTAAAGGGTCAGAAAAGTCAGAAGAAAAAGGATGTAGAGAATTTCAAGTAGTATGGGAATAATCATATAAAAAGACAGAGAAGGATAAACTAAGAGAAGGTCACTGGGTTTGGAGAAAGATCATGGCTGACTTTTTCAGAGAACAATATCTGTAGGAAGTGATAGGAGTAGACACCAATTTAAAAGGGACTAAGAAATAATTGGGTTAAAAAGTAGTGGCTGGAGAATATCTAGATTATTCTTCTGAACTCTCACTTTCACACATTCTCTCTGTCTTTCTCTTCCACTCCCTTCTCCTCTCTTTAGGTGCTAGGAAAGCCTTGAGTGCTTTGGTTGGTGGAGGAGAAATTAATGAAAAAAGAGATTGAAGGCACAATGGACGCAGACGATTATCCGCAAAACAAGGCCAAAAGGAAATACGACTTATTCTTGGCTATGTGGATAGGGATAGCTTACTCAAAGCTCCATTCAAAGAAAAAGGAGGAGGGTAAATCGAGATTGTGTGTCAGAGAGCACAGAGGTAGGATATGCTTACAGTGAATATCAGCTCAGTCTTCTGCAAAAAGTAGATGGGGTCACAGGCTGCAGGTAAGGGGTCACACCTGAACGTTAATTCCTAACTTGAATGGTATAAAAAGAATTGGAAAATGCAGGAGACATAAGAGTTACAAAAGATTTTCGGTTCTTTTTAGCACTGGTGTTCTGTAACTCTAATACTGTTGGTCTCTCAGGGAATTAACGTTCAAGTTAAAAGATGTTAACACTGCTGTTTTATATTCATACAGGGCTTTACATTGATCTTTCACATTTGATTTTTTGTAATAGCACTTGAAAAAAGCAGAGTAGGTATTAGCATTTCTACTTTATAGATGAGGAAACTGAAGCATAAAGATATTATCTTCCAACAAGGAGAACATTATACCTATCTCATAGGACCACCATAAAATGAACTGTTTTTAAAGCCATATATTCATGATACCCTCAAAGTCCCATTTTCATGCTCGATATCCCCAAAATACATTGTCCAAGTGAAAGAAAAGGAAGAGAGAGAGTAAAAGTATAGATTTAGTTGGGCTGCAGATTTAAGGCAGATGAGTTTTCAGCTCTAACATACTGTCATGCTAAATTAAGGTAAAGCACCCACCATCTGCCTTCATTACTCATAATTTAGAGCAGAAGCCACAACACTTGGTGCAAGGAGGACTTTCCTACAATTACAGAGTTGCCCATTATTAGAAAACTGGTACACTTGTAATTGCATGGTACACTTCAAATCACTCAGAAAGAAATAGAAAGAAAAAAATAGTTATGGTGGCTCCAAGGTGGAGAATATAAATTAAAACAAACAAGCTTATCTGCCTGTTACTGACAGGAAAGGCATTATAATATAGAGAAAATGAACTATATAAGCAAAACACATAGACATAAAACTATCAACAATGTGAGTAAAACCTGAATTTCTCAAGAGTCTTGGCTCACTGCATTACTTTGAAATTTTATACTGCTGTTCTACAGTAAAATATTTTCAACTATTAAGAGATTTAATCTGATCATTGAACGCACCAAAGAAGAAATAAATTGAATCTCTGAGCTGGGGTACCTCTGTGGCATTCTAATGGGGTCCCCTAAAGCCCAACGCTATATAGGCACTAAAGTCTACAATTTTTCAACTTCTACAAAACTTCATAAGAACAACTCACTTTAATTCCACCCACTTCCCATCATTTAATTTCTTGTTTGGTCATTTTAAAAAACACAGATTTCTTATTCTGGGTTGTACTTTCAATTTCTAAAGCTCCTCTATTTTATTTATTTATTTAATTAATTTTTTAATAAGTGGTTTTTAAAAATTTTAATTAATTAATTAATTAATTTTTGGCTGCCTTGGGTCCTCGTTGCCGCACGCGGGCTTTCTCTAGTTGTGGCGAGCAGGTGCTACTCTTCCTTGCGGTGCGCGGGCTTCTCATTGCGGTGGCTTCTCTTGTTGCAGACCATGGGCTCTAGGTGCGTGGGCTTCAGTAGTTGTGGCACGTGGCTCAGTAGTTGTGGCTCTCAGGCTCTAGAGCACAGGCTCAGTAGTGTGGTGCACGGGCTTAGTTGCTCTGCGGCATGTGGGATCTTCCCAGACCAGGGCTCGAACCCGTGCGCCCTGCACTGGAAGGCGGATTCTTAACCACCGCGCCACCAGGGAAGCCCTAAAGCTCCTTTATTTTAAATAACATCTTAAGCTTTTTGTAATTTAAGTAGAAAATGAGAGGATATCAAACTCACTGTGTGGTTAAGTTTTTATAAGAGGCCAGATTAATAAACCTAAAAATCTCTAAGATTTTATGTGAATTTTTGAAAAATAAAAATCCTAGATTATATACTATACATAGATATGTTTTAAATATAAATTCAAGTTTCAAATAGGTTTTACAATATTCAAGAATATTTGAAATAAGGTAAGACAGATACTAACCAATTTTTAAGCATGCTTGTTCTTTTTTTTTTTTTTTTTTTAAATACGCTTATTCTTTAACAATAAATCTCTGGATGAAGGAGGGCAATTATTACTTTGATGAATTTATTTTCATACTTGGCTACTCAAATGACATTAAAGAAATTCATGTTACCAAAACAAATAAATGAAAAATATAGTAGGTTAAAAAGAAACTGAATTCAGTAAAGGGCAAGGTGTGACCATATTTTCAACATATGGAATAATACATTTATTTATAAAAACCACTGCATTTGAAACCTAGCAACCCCATGATCCATTTATAGGCAGGGAATAATAATTAAAGATCAGAAAGATATGTATTAGGTCTGAATTGTGTATTAAAAACTACACTTTTCCAATTCATGGTTTTATTTTTTTGCTGCTAAGCAGACAACTTTTGGTGTTACAAATATTATACCAAAAAGCGTAATCATTCTGTTATAAGTGGCTCTTGCATTTGTTTTAAATATATGGCTATTGCATTTTTATTAACTATTAAAGAATGCATACTCTTTAATTAAACCTTTAAACATATTCTATTATCCAAATGCCTAATATTTTTTTAAAAAGCATATTAGTCTCAATTTCTTATGATGCATGTACATTTATATTTCTTTGCTCAATACTATCTCTGTGACTTCCCTTTACTTCCCCTTTGGCAAAAGCCTCCCTTGTCACATCACAGCCAAGAACAAAAATGTCATACTCATAACACTGAGGTCTCTAATTTTTGCTGGAAAGGGTGAGGTTAAAAAAAGTTTTTAACTTCTCTGCAGAGCTGAATTATAAGGGAAGTGATAATCCAGAAAAAAACAAAATAAAATCACAGGTGTGGATGAGTAAAGATGGTGTTTGTTTTAGTTGTCAGTGACATATTAAATTCCTTGCCTGGTTTCTTTTTTTTTTTTTTTTCCTTTTTTAATCCATTTATTTATTTATTTATGGCTGTGTTGGGTCTTCGTTTCTGTGCGAGGGCTTTCTCTAGTTATGGCAAGTGGGGACCACTCTTCATCGCAGTGCGCCGGCCTCTCACTATCGCGGCCTCTCTTGTTGCGGAGCACAAGCTCCAGATGCGCATTGCCTGGTTTCTTGATTCTCAACAAAACACAAATTTTCAGAAATATTTATTCGCAATTGGGAAAAGACTATAAGACTATTTATTTTCAGTTACAAAAATTGGTAATCTCTTACCTGAGTAACTTTTCTGGATTCAGATTCACTTTCAGATTCTGATTCTGATTCAGAATCTGAAGAACTGTCTTCTATTGAACTAGATTCAGCATTGGAAGAATCTGAAGTTTTAGAGTTTTCATTTTCCTTATCCACATCTTCAGAATCACTAATCAGAATAATAAATTTTGAAATATTAGATACTTATATAAACAAGTTTAAGTAGTTTGAAAAAACAAATGACAAGTGTTACCATTCGTCCATTTTGGCTGTGAATCAAAATCTTTATAGAGAAGTGTATTTCACTGAGAACCATTTCTTTTTAGTGTACAAAAAGACAGTAAAAATGGTTTTAAAACTCCAGAACATGTTACATGAAATAATGATGAAGGTAGTATTACCTATAACCAAATAAATCAGAACCCATTCAAAACTAATTATACCACATCACACACAGTTCAAATGCAAAAGGTTATAAAATAACACTGAATGATATAATAAGTAGAAAATAATTAATAATTAAATGTTTGATTTACCAGAAATACACATTAGGTGCTAACATTAACAACTTCAAAGATAGGCTGATTTTAAAATGCTGTTTCAAAATACTAAGTGTTCATTAACAAATTTAAATATTTACACATCAACTTTTGCTAAAATAGACTTGCATTTTATAGATTTTTCTGTCCAAGAAAATTATTAACATATGTCCCCTAATGTGACCCTTAAACATATTATATGAGAAAATGTTAACCGGTTCAGAACAGAATTCTTCTAATGTACTAAGTCTTACTAAAAATGTAAGATTATCAGATATAAAGTTTTAAAATACCAAACGATCAAACCTAAGTGCTGATGCTATTCATTCATTTGTTCACTCGCTCCCTTACTTAACAAATATTTACTGACTGCCCACCATATTGTTGGCACTATGTTAGGTGCTAAGGATAACAGAGGTTAGTAAGATACAGATGATCTCCATGTACTCCCGTATAGAGTCTACCGTCCATTGGAGGATACAGAGAAGTAAGCTGGCAGTGACAATAAAGCATGGAAAATAATAAGTAATAAAGTATATTGTGTCATGAGAACACCTGGAGGAGCATCTAAACAAACTTGACCGAGAGTGGGAACGCTTCTAGAGGAAGAGACACATGAGTTGAAAAAGAGAAATAAGGCAGGCAGAAGGCAAGGGAAGTAGGTCTCCAAGAAGAGATAACATGTAAGATAGCCAAAAGGTCTTCTCTCAGGGGAAAAGAGATGCCTTGTGGTCTTTTTTATTTGCTCAAATTTGAAGGTCTAGTTCTCTTTACCGTGTGTGTGTGTGTGTGTGTGTGTGTGTGTGTGTGTGTGTATTGTTCTAAAAATCCACTTCGTTAAAAAAAAAAAAAATCTATCTTGTGCCAAAGACTATTAGGCACTTCATAAGCAACTATCTAATTCAGATGTTCTAACATATTCTTACTGGGCACATTATTATCCTATAATATTCAGGAAAGTTAAGTAACTTGCTCAGGGACACACAGCCAGGAGGGGTGGAATTGGAATTTAAACTCAAGTCTGTCTTGCTATAAAGACCATATTTTCTCCACTACCCAATACTCTTTCCCTTCAAATGAAAATACTTTGGAGTATAAAACTCAAAGTTAGTCATAAATAGTTATGATTACTAAAGGGTGGTTTTGAAGATACTTAAAGCCCCTTAGCTTTAAAAAATTATCATATAGTTATACTGGCAAAGTTTTTAAAAAAAATTCTAAGAGACAAGCAGAAAAACACACAGGGAGGGAGAGTGGTGAGGCAAGGGAAGAATCGATATTTCCCTGAATTGAATTTTGTGGAGGAAATATGATTGCTATTTATTAAAAATGGAGTCATGGTAACATCTCAGAGCACATGTAATTATATTTGATGACTAAAAAGTATGTTGTTGTTTTTTCTTCCCCTAGCAAAGAATGGCAATTTATTATCCCCCATTTAATGGTTAAAACATATACTTAAAAATATAAGGTTTAGAATGTATCTGAGATTTCCTTTTGTATAATAAACAATTTTTAAAAATTCAAACATGGGTTAAAAAAAAAGTCCATTTCTGAAGAAAAAAAGCATGAAACTAATACAATTTATGATTATAAATTTCTAGTATATTTATTTTTGCTATTGGAAAGGACAGTGCACTGAACATAACTTCCCTTTCTAAGAAATGACACTTTTTATAAACTATGTATTATAGATATTCTGATATTAAATTAGAAGCAAAGAACTTCTAAGAAAAGGCTACTACAAACCAAGTAACTCGCTTGCTGCAACAAGTGAATGATTCTGAATATATTTAACTTCTAGCCTTTAAGATAAGATTTTGAAGGTAAAAGTGTTATTTTGCTTTGCATCACTCAATTTTGATGGGTAATTATTGTTTACCTTACTGCTTAGAGTTTCAGATGTTAATCTAATGAAAAGAATTTACTGGTAACTAGCTTTTTAACTTTGCAATGATGAAAAGCCTGTATTAATTTAACCTACAGATTTCATTTGTTCTGAACAGGAAAAACAATATAAATCACTTTTAAAATCATTAAATCCTGACTTAAATTAATAAAGTCATAATTAGAGCATTCTGCTGTGTTTGTTATGGAAGTGGCAGGGCGAGCTGCTTTAATTACTGTCTGTAATAAAAGGAGCAGAGAGCGTACTGCGCCCCAATCAGTGCTGTCAGCCAAGACTGAGCTAGGCTGCAAGCTCATCAAGTGCGCGGGCAGCAGGCTCCCAGGGAAAGGGCCATCGTGTCTGCAGAGGCCACTCACTGACAGCAGTGGGGAAAACAGACTCAGACAATCCAAGGTATCAGCCCCAATTACTCAAAATTTTAATGACACTTTAATACATGATAATGTTGTTGATAATGGGAGATCTTAAAAAGTGCTAACACTTAAATATCTTATGACCGTCTTCCTTCACAGCCCCTGACTCTAATATTTGGATCATAATCTTTTTAATATAACATTATTTAGAAAAATCAATTGTCTTAGTTACATAATGGCAAAGTGTTGAAGGATTTAATTTTCACCCTCAGCAAAATTGCTTCAAAAGGTAATTAAGTGTTTCATACCGACTGCTTGATCACTTAACTCAGCCTTCCAAGGTTACACCAATTTTCAAAATGTAACCCCAAGATTTTTTCAAGTTCAAAATGAAAACTGAGCATTACAAGTAAGAGAATAATATGAATTAGTATTTTAAATTAATATTACAAGATTTAAAATCTGTTTGGGAAAAAAAAACACACACACACTTATTTTCTCACTCAATGTTAGACCGGGGGAAAAGACCACAGAATGTTTTTGAAGGAAATTCTGACAAAATAATTCACCTTTTTCCTTTGGTTTTGGAGTTCTTCTTGGCTGCTCTTCTGTTTTCTGCCTCTGACTCACTTCCACTCTCACTCTCGCGCTCACTGGAGTCCTCACTGCTGTCTCCTTCCTCGTCTTGTTCCCCACTTTCACTTCCAGATTCACTCTCTGAAAAAAAGATATCCAGATGCTCCTTGATTTATAGCCATTTAATTATACATAAGGACACAAGTAAGTGTCAACATTCATCACAAATGAAACCAGATGCTGAATTTTAGTTTGGTGGACCCCGGGTGTTCCACATTTCCTATTTCTGCCCTCGGGGCACTTAGACTCCTGAACCCTGCGGCAGGGTAAGTATGGCGGGACTCCAGTGCACAGAGGAGGCACTCTGCTAGTGAGTGGGGAAAGGCAAAGAAAAGATCAACCAACTAAACCAAAGTGAGCCTATCTTGCTTTTCAAACCCATAAGTATTTTAGCTATGGCAAAAACTTTTTATTTAAAGAATGATTATGAGGATGATATAAGAATAAAGAAATAATTTTAATTCCTCTACTTATAATGAGAAATTTTATTTAGAGAAAAGGAAAGGATTGTTGAATTTTCTTAGGAACCAATTTTGAGAGGGAAATGAGTCATTCAAATCGTCTTCAAAAATTCCTAAATTCAAAGGCGATAAAGCAACATCACTAATTAAAAAGCACTTATTTTAGCTAGTATAGGAGTCTTCCGTAGGTCAAAGAAATGATAAAGTTACACTGAGGCACTATATAGTTAAATGTTTTATGAATAAATTATGGTATACTAGGGCTTTTTGCAGAAGTGATACATATAGTATATTTATGTGTATTTTCAACATGAAGCATAATTTTTTACTAGTTGAAATGATTATAGGTGCAGAGTTGTATCCTAGATAAGAGGACAAACTGTTGTCCCGGCCTATGATCTATCTGATGAAATGTCCTCAGGCAGGAATGTAACCTCTAGTTAAAACAGTATTCTAATAGGTAAATAATAGCTACTTTATGAGGATTAATTCATGTATCACAGCGAAAAGCTAGGAGTGCCTATATTCTTTTGGAACAGCTTGAAGTGGTTATAAGCATGAGTTCTCAAGCTGGAATGTCCGAGTTCAAACCCTGGCCCTGCCGTGTACCAAGTTGTAAGACTGAGCAAGTTATTCAGCCTCTCTGGGTCTCAGTTTTCCTTTCAGCAAAGGCTACTTCAAAGAGCTGTTGTGAAGATTAAATGATTTGAAACATGTAAAGGTGATTGGGACACAACAGTGCCTGCCACATGGTAAGGCACTCTTTATCATCAGCTTTTACAAAGAGCAAAATTTATTTTACCCAAACTTTACAAAGGCAAAACAAAACTGCTGAATAAAAATATTTTGAATTTGTTGTGATATCAAAGTTAAGCACACGTACATATTAACTTAGATAAATCATTTATGCTATAGATGAATGAATAAATAAATAAATAAATAAATAAATAAGAAAGTATAGCATCTAAGTTACTTTCTCATGTTATTACATGGGAGTTCAACATGAATCTGGGTCCAGTTCACTTCAGGCACTATTTAAATTTTCAAGTTAGGAAAATCCTTGAGGAAATTCGTTTATCCTCAAGAAGGCATGCTCACTAGAAAAAAACTGGTAACTTCTAATGAGAAAAGTTCTCTCTTTCCTCTGGTAGCCAGAATGGAACTCCTGCCATATGACTCCCTATTATAAGTACTCAGATAATCCCATGAAAAGCCATAATGTTAATGGAATATTTCAAATATGTATTGAAAGAGGTTAGACTCTAAACAGACAGGAGCTTGTGAATAAATGGGATGGAGACAAATATCTATATGAAACACTCAACTACATAACATATCTTTCTCAATGGTCTATATCATTCCTGAAATTCCATATTTTTTAGCATTAACTCTTTGGATTGAAGTAATTTCCCCCATTTTTCAGCGTTATTACTTCAGAAGGTAATGCACCACAGATTAACTTATCAGATACTGAAAACAAAGATTTTGACAGGGGAAACAGAGGAAAAAATGAATGAATTACCTTAATGTCAGGTAACGGAGTGACCAAGTAATAGTGAGCAGCCCTGGCTTCCCAAGGAATAAAGGTTTCAAAAGAAAGAGATGTCATTTGGTCTTGGATCAGATAAGTTTACTAGGTTAACTGTTAATAAGAGTATGTAACTCCTATATATACTTTATTATGCAAATCACTCAGACTTTCAGTATTGAAGAGACTTAAAAAGCATCTAACTCTACCCCTTCAGTTATCAGATATAGAGAAGGTAAGTGCCTTATTCAATTTGCTTGGCTAAAACTCAGGACTTCTAGATCCTTCCTGTTTAGTATTTTTTTCATTGCATGTGGTTGCCCTCAATCTTTTTAGCTCTTTGTTTCTTTATAATACACAAGAGATTTATTAATTTTAGCTTTCATGTAGAAGTAAAAGAGTAAAAAATGGATAAGAACAGACTGCTCAAGGTTAAAAATAAACTTTACATTTTATTGGGGGTTGGCCATAAAGTTCGTTTGGGTTTTTCCGTAACAGCTTACAGAAAAACCCGAATGAACTTTTTGGCCAACCCAATACAAAAGAAAAGTTACTTTTAAAGGCCCCACTAAAGGCTTATCAAATATAAAATTACATTTTTCAATATGCTAATGAATATCACAGGCAGTGTGGGTTAGAATTCAGAAAAGCATGCGTTCCAGTTTCAATTCTATCATTTATTAGCTGTGGGTCCAAGAGGCAATGTCAAATGAAAAGGCGTTAGAAATTACTTTGAAAACAGTGATACGTAAGTGAAAGGAATTATTGTAATGGTATAAACTTCATTTAAACCAGCTTGTTGAATATTATGTTCTAGGCCTTATTGGTCTATAGGAAGCACAGTATATAAGCTATAGTGAACAATGCTTTTCAATGAATTAAAACCCCACCGTCACTGCTGCTCTCAGAAGAGTCCTCCTCCTCCTCCGCAGATTCAGAATAAAATTTCTTATCAGGATTCTCTTTCTTTGCTTTTCCTGCTGGGGTCCATTCTTTTGCCTGATTAAAAAAAAAAAAGTAAAAATGTAAATATCAATGAATTCTCATTAAGGGATTCAGTCTTCAGGTAAACTTAGTCATTCAGAATATACTCTGTGAACCCAGAAGGAAGTTTAAAGCCTCAACAGAGAAGGCAACTCTGAGAATCCTGACACTGGTTCGTTCCCCTTTACCCCTAAGCAGAGGAACATAAACTCTCACGCAGAGCCTATTATGTTAGATCAACAACCTTGTTGTAACATATGATTTTAAACATTTGTGTATTTGTTGGTCTACAGAAGATTTAAACTAAAGTAAGATAGTCTAGAAGAGATGAGGGCAATTAGAGGCAGACACAGTAAGAGCAGTAAGAAATTCAAGTTCACAGCTTGATACTGAGGTAAAAGAAAAAAAGAAAGAAAATATTTAGTGTAGGCAATAAATAGCCCATACCATCTCAAGAGCCTGAACCCTGGGGTATCTTGGGGTTCTATCAAGACAGAATCTTGGCTTCTGTCTTTCTCTTCTATCCTAAACATCTAATGTATCAAGAAAGCCTATAACCACCACCTTGGTCAGAGCTCTCTCTCTCTCCCGGATTACAACAGTCCCTAACCGGCTATGTTGTATCTATGCCCACCTCCCATCTCCCATTCCAAGTTGGCTCAACACAGCAGCTAGAATGATTTGATTAACTCTAGTCAAGTCCCTCTTTGTTTGAAATGCTGCGAAAGGCCTCCCATTCACTCGGAAAAAATGAAGTTCTTACAGCACTCTGCTCAGCCCTACGTGCCTGAGGTCCCCTCGGTCCTCCCGCTGTTGCTCTCCCTCCTGCCCACTGCCCTCCAGCCACTCCTTACAGTGTCTTCAAACACCCCAGGCATGCTCCCCTCTTCAGGCCTTTCCTCAAAGCGGTTCCTACTTCCAATATCCTCCCCCACACGACTTGCGTGGCTCATTCCCTTACCTCCTTCAATTTCCTGTACAAATGCCACCTCAGGGAGGACCACTCTACTTAAAATTCCAACCTCCCATGCCTGGTACTTCTGATCTTCCTCTGCTCTAGTCTTTTTTTTTTGGTCACAGCACTTATTACTTTCTAACATACTACTGTATACAATTTATATATTTAACTGTCAGTCTATCCCTGCTAGAATGTCAGCTTCTGGAGAGCAGAGATGTTTGAATATTTCGTACTCTGATATATCTTAAATGTGTCTGGCACAATAATCATTAGTTGGGTGATAGCATCTTAAAAACTTTAATACAGTGTATTAAAGTAAAAGAAATTTTTTTTATAGTGTGACTTTGATTCATTAAGAAAAAATTAAATCATGTTTCATACACTCTCTTTTAAAGGGCAAGAAAATGTATATTTTTTAAAAGGTCAAGAATGGTTAAGACTCATTTATTTATCACACTTTTGAGCTTCTACTATGTGCTAGCCTGCTAGAGTAACATTTTGTTGTAAAGAAATTTATAGTAGGACAGAGGTTCTTATTCAAGAGGGGTTCTCAGCACTGGATATATGTCAGAATCACCTGAGAATATTTTTAAAAATACTAATACCAACAATAAAAATACTAATACTAAAAAAGCTAATGCTTGGGATTCACTTCCTAAGATTCTGATTTAATTGGTCTGGTGCAGGTCTGACATAGGTTTGTTTTTTTAAAGATCTCTGTATGATTATAGTGTACAGCTAGGTTTGAAAACCACTGACCTAGAGGGCTTATGGGCTTAAGATATGTTGCTTAAAAGGATAAGCTTCAGTAACTTGGAAAACTATCTGGACAATAATAGAAAAATAAGTAAAAATTACTCAAATATATTTGAATAAGATACTAACATAAGATCAGCAGTATTCCTTTCTTTTTTTACGTATATTTAAAATGCTCTGTCCTCCAGTTACAAATAAAGATGGTATTCTATAAACAAATTTCTCCTATATTTAATGAACAGTGAAGTTCATATTTTTCTTAAATCCAAATAAGTAATATTTTTCTGAAGGCTAGTAAAAAGTGTGTGAGGTTAATTTATAGGAAAAAAATTACTTAATTAGACTATGGCTTTCAGGGTAAGACTGAGTCAACATATAAGGAACATCAGGCCCTTATGCTCAAAGGGGTATATTATTTTGACATGGCCATGGACTCTCTATTCATGGAGTTTTAGGTTTTAAAGGGTAAAGACTAACAATAAAAATATTTTACTTTTCGTCATGGTCTTTTATGACTATGATAATTGTATCATTCTAAGCAAAAGAAATAACAGGGAAAAGAGAAGAGGAAAAGAATAGCAAGGCACTAATTTGAAAGTTCCTATGTAGGATAAAATACTGATAGTAACTGATAGTAGATGTGTTTATAAAGCAAAATACCCTTGATATGCAAAAGACAGTTTTTCTGTAACTGGGGAGAAAAGAACTTCCTAGAACTAAGCAAAAAAAAATTATAAAGAATCTTGAAAACTTACTGGTGTCATAATATAAATATATATCATATATGATATCCTGGAAATGGTAGTATGCAATACAAAGTGACTTCTAGTGTCAATGTGACTAGGTTTCATGTTGTTTTGATTAAAATATCAGATTATCTAAGCCTAGGCCATTATTCTTACTAAGTTATATTTCATAGTAACAAGATGTGACCCTGTAAGATCACTTTATAGTAAAACTAGGATAACACATGTATTACGTGCATGAAATACACTGACGGGACTTTAGAGGGGTGAGGTAGAATGAAAGACTATGCGAACAGTACTTTCTGCATTGTTGCAGCTGCATCTTATAATAAAACTATGTGCATTATTTTTATATTTACTTGAGTCTCTATAGTATAATTTTAAGTCAGTATGTCCAGAGACCAACAGACTGAAACTGTTTTCTGCATGGCATCAACGGAGAGTGACATTTTTTTCCAACCAAGTTCTATCAATTATAATTATCCTCCATAATAAGCTACCAATTATTAATTTTCACAATGTAGTCAGCAAAATGAAAAAGAAATCAATTTGTATCTGTTGAACTGGACAGGTGAAATGAATATAAGAAAATAGGTTGTTTAAGTACTGTCCCTATAAGATAGTTAATGCTTAGAAGAGCACATGAAAATAGAAGCCAGCCAACCAACCAATCTATCAGCCAATATAAGGATACTGCTGAGACCAAATTAAATTGCATGGCATTGTTATTAATTTCTGAGATGATAAACTATTTTTATTTTACTTTTTTTTGGTGGATTGGGCAGCAAGGAGGAAGGATAGGGCGGAAGCGGGGGTAGGATAAAAGGATGATGCTACTTGGACCAAAACATTACGTACCCAACAATGAAAAGGACAGAACCATAAAAACAACAAACAGACATAGAAATTAGGAGAGACAGTATTTCTGTGAAAGAATCATAACAAAGAACATGCTCTTTGTATTCTGGCACCTGACCAAAAGTTTCACTAGTAAGCCAATTTTTTTGAAGAATACTTAAGCGTAGTATGTAGATTTGAGGGGAAATCACCAAACTTAGTTGCAAGGAGGAGCATGCAACTTGTTTTTTTTTTTTTTTTTTTTTTAAATAACTGAAGAAGCAGGGTTTTTTTTTTTTTTTTTTTTTTTAATTTTATAGCTACTTTTATTTTTATTTATTTATTTATTTTTGGCTGTGCTGGGTCTTCGGTTCGTGCGAGGGCTTTCTCTAGTTGCGGCAAGTGGGGGCCACTCTTCATCGCGGTGCGGGGACCGCTCTTCATCGCGGTGCGCGGGCCTTTCACTATCGCGGCCCCTCCCGTTGCGGGGCACAGGCTCCAGATGCGCAGGCTCAGTAGTTGTGGCTCACGGGCCCAGCCGCTCCGTGGCATGTGGGATCTTCCCAGACCAGGGCTCGAACCCGTGTCCCCTGCATTAGCAGGCAGATTCTCAACCACTGCGCCACCAGGGAAGCCCGCAACTTGTTTTTAGTAAGTTTTATAATTTAAAAAATCATCTCTAAATAGAGATAATTTGTCACAGCATGAAAACAGTGGTGTTAAATACTAAGGATAGTACAGATTTGCAAACAAGCTCAAGCTTCCTCTCCTCATGTTACATAACAAAATGCAGTAAGAGAATGAACAATGGACTCAGATAAGGGTTGGAATCCCAATTCCATCACTTACTAGCTATGGGAACTTGGGCAATTTACTTAAGTTCTCTGAACCTTG
The DNA here is from genome assembly GCF_028023285.1 of Balaenoptera ricei. NCBI lineage: Eukaryota > Metazoa > Chordata > Mammalia > Artiodactyla > Balaenopteridae > Balaenoptera > Balaenoptera ricei. The sequence continues at coordinate 62,204,980 of NC_082641.1, forward strand.
GTTTCATCATCTGCAGAATGGGAATAACAATAACGATCACTTATAATCATTATGAGGTTTAAACAAGATAATGTTTATAAAACTATCAAAGTACACTCCAGGGTCTGCTAAATGGAGCCATTATCAGCTATTATTGCTCTTGCCACACTCCAAAGCCAGACAAGTTTGTGTAGTTAAGAGAAACATATTTCTCAAAAGAATCAAATTAAATGGCCATGCCTGGGGAATTCCCTGGCGGTCCAGTGGTTAGGACTTGATGCTTTCACTGCTGTGGCCCAGGCCCAGGCCCTGGTTGGGGAACTAAGATCATGCAAGCTGCGCAGTGTGGCAAAAAAAAAAAAAAAAAAAAAGCTATGCCTGTTATAGAAATTCTTCTATTTAAAGTAATATTTTTTTTCCATTGTATATGGAAAAATTAGGCAAGAAGATTAACTGACTTTCTCATAGGAATTAGTGAGAAAGACCGGTTATCTGAATCCTAGTTCAAAATATGTGTTCTACCAGAAAAGCATCCAGGATGTAATACCTAACTGTTCTTTTTTATTAATTCTACTTAAAAAAGTAACGGATATATTTCACATAATCAATCTCTAAAGACAATCAGAAGACCCCTCTCTTTATTTCTCTTGTTTATATAAGAAAGAAAGAGATAATACTAGGAAAGAACACTAATTCTCTTACTTTAGTGGCCAACATGTTTTAAAGATCTAGGAAAAGGTTATTTATATAGAGAGCTTTTTTTTTTTAATGTGAAAGCAACATATTATTCATTTTAATTGTGACCTTGTGTAAGGACATTTTTGGTACATGATGCTTCCTATTTATGTTTAGGCTTCACGTAAAAAAGGTTCATCAGAAAATCGAGAAGAACACTTTGTATGGTTTTTCTGGAAGAGACAGCAAAAATGATTTAGAAAACATTAACAGGAAGCTTACGAATCTCTAAACTAAGTAGGAAAAGCTCAACCCAATGAAACTAAATATCTTAGAAATTGAATCTACACAACTACAAATGCAATACCACAAATGTGGGTGGCACTGATGCAGAGAATTCCATTCTCTATTTCCTTGAAGAAAAGGAACAGTACATGTACAACGACATAGGAATACTACAATATTTACTTCCCATAGCAGCAAGATATATCTAACACATTACATTTAGAAATACCAGAACAATTTTCAATCCCCCAAAAAAGCTTTTATATAAAACAATAGTTATTCCAGAATCTCCCACTGCTTGACAAAATTAATTTCAGAAAGGTCAACTTACCAACTCTATTACTTCTACATTTCGAACTGATGGGTCAGGCGCCACCTCTGGCCAATTAGATAATTCCAGGTACCCAGTAGCTTTAGTGTTGAGAGTATGAGACAAAGTGCCAAGCTGGTAATGATCCCTACCTATTAAAATAGAGGAAAATATAAAATAAACAATATGAGCTGTATATAACAGAGAACAATCCTAATCAGAGCTCAAGGTAATTGGCATATTACCTCAAATGTCAAGGAATAAATATAAACTAGGAAGCTCTTTATAGGTCAAAAAACTGATTTCAGTCCATAGATTACAATAATCTCCCCCATAATGGTCAATAAAAAAGCTAATCAGTCAGTGTGTTTAGAGGTGTTGCTCTGTTTGTAGCTTCTCTAAAAATTACTTTACTGTGAATATTAAGAATGACAGCACAGTTAAACAATCCATATACATGTCTTGCTACAAACGCATTCGGAATTTTAATAGTTTTTCTACAAAACTGAACTGCTTTTTATCGCTTTACAACAATTAAATAAGAAATAATATGAAAACCAAAGTATATAATCATTTGATTCCCACTGTAATGGCTACCTGTTAAACTGAGAAAATAAACACTCCTTTTAAAACGCTGGGGAAAATAAGTCAACTTCCATCTTTGAAAAGCAAACAAATATAAAGGGATATTTTTATGAAACAATTCTTCCTGGAAAAGCTTATGTTAGTGTACACAGAATATTTATTGAATAACAACTAAGTATTAAGGGGAATTATATACGCATTAAACAAAGCTATCTATTTAAAACAGAGATGAAGTCAATGTCTGCAAGAACAACATAGCTTTTATCTATTGTTCAGCCAAATCATCTGGTTAGAATAAAAATAAAATCAGAAGATTGAAATTATTTAGGTAAATAAGGTCTATAAAAACATGAACTACTATAAAGCTTGCGTTGGAGAACAGATGAATGAGTAGAAAGCACACTGTTCTTATATATTTACATATGCTAATCAATTATATTTTCTAAGAGATAAGTTTTAAACATGTTAGAAATGGGATATAATGTCATAATTTTTTAGACAACAAATATTTTGCAGGTATATTCTGATAATAGTACCTTTAAAAGGAGACTCAAGCAGTGGTGCGGGTTTTTGAGCCAGGAATATTTTTTTGGCATATTTACTTAAAGCTCCACTCTTCTCATTCGGAACAATAAGCTGCCTAATAAATCTTGTACGGTCTCTGATGTCGTAGTTTTGATCATACTTGCCGAGATTTAATATGTACTGGGTAAGCAATTTTGTCTGTTGGAGAAAAACAGAACAAGATGAGAATAGTTATTTATGATTATTGATAACTCTGGATAAACATATTTAAAGAGGTAATAAAAATGAATGGTTATGTCAAACAAATGTTGTTCCATAGGGAATATGCATTTCTAACGCTGCAAATGGAATTCTGAAGCCAAAGCACATGTCCTCTTCAGTATTGGGGAGGTGAATGCTGAGTACTGAGAAGCAGCCATGTGCTAGATTATTAAACTGCTGAAGTGGAAAGAAAGGCATCATTAAAAAAATAATCATATATGGCAAACCCGCTGAAGGGTCTACGTGAGAATAATGAATGTGGAAATACAACTAAAAACATGGCACTCAAAACTTAATCGGAAAAATATGCAGGACATCAAAACATCAGAGAGTATTAGGGGGCTGGCAAACTGCTTCTCCTGAGGTGTGTTTTATGAAGAGATACTGTCCCTGGCATAAGCAGTGTCTGCACTCTGACTGCACTCAGTTACTTTACCCTGAATTATGACCCATTAAAGCAGACACATGAATCACTGAACTGGATTACTGCAAATTATTTGCAGTGCATTTAGCTGTTACTTTTTCATAAAAGCAAGCTGCTGATGCCCTCTAAAAACTAGGATAAAAGACTCCTTCCATTTTTTTCCCCATGTTGCTTATAGCCTCTGGTAATATTGGTCATTTATTTATTTATGTTAGGGAACAACTTATTATAGCAGCTTTTACACTATAATAAGGTTTCCTAAGTCAATTTCTGAATGTACTACATTAACATATATTGAGATAATTTTAATAATAATTAAACCAAAATTGAAATGTTAACAAAATAGGTTTGTATTTTAAACTCCAGTTATTTTATTGAAAAAGCATAATTTTAATTTAGAAGGTTACACACATACAATTCTAACTATAAATAGGATTCATAATACATGGAAAAAATAAACATCTGCATTAGAACATTTTACAGACATTAGAAGTGGATTAAAAAAAATAAAATCAATGAAGTCAGGCAAAGCTAAAGATAGTTCTATAACAATAAGCCAAAGTACAGGAATGGTGTGGTAATATAAAAATATTAATTTGTTAAGATAATTGATTTGGATAAAAAGCAACCTTCTTTCAGTAATCTATTTAAAAACCATTAACCTAGTTTTACTAAAGCAGAACTACAAAAAATACAAGTGAAAAATGTTAATAGAGCTATTCTAAATTTGGTTACCAACTACTGCTATCCACTAATCATTAGACCATGTTGGTTCAACCACAGATAAGAAAAATTCTATGACTGATTTTTAAGGACAATTAGCAAAATAGTCACCAAATGAGTAATACAGGTCAAAAGGAAGTGTTGTACACTGGACTGTGTAATCAGCTTGCTGGGATAACCTGGGAAAAATACACCCAACTGTTAGTTTCCTCAAATGTAGAGTGAGAATCTATAACTAGGTTAACTCTAAAGTCTATTTTTGAGTGTTGAGATTTAGAATACGGAACTAAAATAAATCAGAAAAATAAAATAAGTCTATTCATTGAAATAATTTTTTGAGTTAGTGGACTGATTCATCTTGCTTTTATTTCTGATCCCTGAAATTAATGTTTAGGAAATTAAATTATTTCAAAATATTAACAGACACTATTGAAAGTGAGATAGAAAATTTTAAGTAATTAAAATTATGTAATTTCTATAATATGTATTTATTGACTGTAAAACTTGTTTTATTATATTGGTAGGTTATGAAACAGTTCTACCAAAAATGTATTTTCAAAAATAAAATTCTAAAAGACAAAATCATATCCATGTTCAATGATGCATTAAAAGCATAAGCAGAATAATTTTCACTCAGATATGTATTTATTCATATACTTTAATCAATTTCTTAGCTCTGTCTATCTCTAAAACCAAACCATTGGTATTTATTTGAAGAACGTATTTTTATATGGTCTTATTATTTTTAAATTAAAGAAAATAAAATTGCCTACAATCTTCTTCATAACTGAATTTTATGATCACCAATTATGAAAATGTTGACATTTGCAACTTACTCTTCTCTATAGAACATAATATTTTTAATGGAAAAAAACGTCTTCTTTACAGTTTGAATGATCTGGTAAGCACGGAGAAAATTCTGTTGAATACAAGGATATTCTCAATGCTTTCTTTTATGTTAAAATCTGTAAATATTTCACGCCTAGATATTTAACTTTCCCCCCTCCATTCAATAAAACTATCTTTGAGATAAAACTTTTAAATAATTCTCTATACTGTAAAAAAAATTCCATCGAATTTAGATAATGCAAAACCAACTGCCTCCTCGATTTCATTTCATTCTAATACAAAATATAAACTTAACCACAAAAATAGGAGTTCCATCAAAAAAGTCTTCACCATAGTTGAGATACCACAAATGACAGAACTTCTAAAATAAAATTTTAGCTCTTACTACTTAATTTGTTCAGTTCTTCCTTTGTTTTTATAGGGATACATTTCAATGTCTTCCTGTTTGCAAGATTTGTTTCTAAGAATTGTTATTTGCTAAAATTTTCAAAAGCTGAAGGTTTTTGGTGCTCTACCTGATAGACACTTTAAAGATTTCCAAATGATTTTGAATCAGAATCTAACCAATACACAAAAGTTTCACTTAATCTTCTCCTCCACCCACCCGCCCCAGGCAAAAAAGCCAATACAGAACACAGGCTAACTTACAAAGCAGTTTCTCATAAAATCACATTTCTAAAATCCCACTGGTCACATGCAGCAAAGAGAATTGCATATGAGAGTGTGTGGTGTCATGCCTAAGTATGCTTTTTCAATATTAGCTTCATCACAAGAATCCTGTAGTTCAGTTAAACTACACATATCAAATATCAGTAATTTTGACCATTATAGTTTTATTTCACTTGGTAGAATAAGTAGAGTGAGTATGCATGCACCACAACCAATTCCCAAAATATTTCTGTTCCATAGTTTTCTTAATGTAATAAGAACGTTGATTTTACCATGACAACATCCGTTCAGTGAAAGCCACGTTGGGGCTTTTAAATTTACAACAGCATTTACGGCGATTTTGACAGAATAAACTTCCAAAAGCTTTACTTTGATTCCATTTACACTGACAGAAGAAACGTACAAAAGCTCTGAGTAAAAATGGTCGAACTATTATTGGAATTAATTGCTTTTCTATTTGAAAACCAGCATCATTCAGGTCCTTTTTCTGCTAATGGAGAAATACATTAACCATTATTGCTTCATTTCTCATATGTGCAAAAGAAAACTTAGAATAAAAAATGAACAAAATTAAATTTTAAAAAACAGTTATTTGATCTATATGAGATCATGTTTCACAGAGAGACATGTAAACATATTTGGCACCTGTATACATTAAATTGTCATCTTGAGGCTTAGTCTTCCTAAAATACCTCCCAACTTTTTAAGTAGATGCTGATCCTGTTTTAGCAGATTTATATCACTATGAGTTTCATGGTGGATGGTAAAAGTTGATGAACATTTTGTGCATGTTAAATAATGATACACAAAAATTCAGTACTTCATTCTTCATTAAATGTACACTTCCAAGTTTTAAGAATTTATTGCTGCTGGATTTATAACAAAATAAAACAATAACTGGCAAATAATAAATAGGTTTTGAGATTTACAGTACACAATAAATGACAAAACTACTGTAGTGAGAGTGCTCTGACCACTCTCTTTAATGGCCTATAGCAAGATTGTTCTGTCTCTATCTCCTGTACATATTTCATCCACAACTAACCTCTAACTTCCCATGTTTTCCTCTTACTCCATCCACTGACAGCTGGGAGCTTCATGCTTTGCACAGGCCATGACACAACCTGCCTGTTGTGTCATCAAGTCACCATCAGATAAAACACTTAAACACTTATGTCACCACCACTGGAAAAGTGAAGGACTTAGCTTTTCATACCTGCCTCGTCAGGGCACACTTCATTTTATCAGCACACATCCTATATGCTGCTCTAAAAGGGAGAGGTTAGTCATGTTGCATCTCAAAAAGGCTGGGAAAAGAAAGTCAAAGTCTTTCCAATTTAAATGTTTCACATTTTAAAATGAAATCTCTGTTCACTGCACTTGTATCTTACAGGTCACTAGACAAAACCATGGCAGAGGTTAGAAGTACAACATGGAGGGACTTCCCTGGTGGCGCAGTGGTTAAGAATCTGCCTGCCAATGCAGGGGACACGGGTTCGATCCCTGGTCCTGGAAGATCCCACATGCTGCGGAGCAGCTAAGCCCGTGTGCCACAACTACTGAAGCCTTCGCACCCTAGAGCCCGCACACTGCAACTACTGAAACCCGCGCGTCTAGAGCCCGTGCTCCTCAACAAGAGAAGCCACCACAATGAGAAGCCCGCGCACCGCAACGAAGAGTAGCCCCTGCTCGCCACAACTAGAGAAAGCCCGCACGCAGCAACAAAGACCCAACGCAGCCAGAAAAAAACCAAAGAACAACAACAAAATGGGATGTTTAATAGTAAATTTAAATGCATTTTATTGATAAAATTATACAAGACAAGCAAAGAGAATAACAAAATGTACCATAAATAACAGAAATACTCAATAGCTTATCTATAGCTATGTATTAAATTTTTGTCTTATTATTATTTTTCTGCTTAGATTTAAGGAATCATTTCTGGTACCAACTAATGGTCAATGCCATCCAGACACTATTTACACCAATTACTTTCTCTTTGGATTAACTCTAAGTCACTATGACATAGGAAAAATGAATTTGGGGGAATGCCATATAATTATTAAGAAATCCATTATTTTAAAAAAACTTCTCAAAATATGGGCATCATATTTTTACCTAAATACTCTGACAAGTAATAAACTGGTAAATATTTGCTCAAACAATAGCCTTCTTTAAATATTATATAGGTCAGCACAAAATAATAAAAAAGGTCTCTTAAAAATATAGTCCTATCAAAAAAATATATATATAGTCCTAAAATCAGCTTAGATATATATCAGTTTAAGGAATATAAAAAAGTGTACAGAATTCAGCATTTAAAATTGGTTCCACATAGTTGTAATTTTTAAACACAAGGATACTGGCAAATGCGTTTGGTGAAGGAAGGAGAACTACATAAAATTCTTAACATAGACCACAGGCAAATCTAAGCAGTACTAGTGTTCTATCCAATCAATTTCATCATTTCCTGACTAGGCAAGATTCTTTAAATTTTTTTAATTAAAAAAATTTTATTGAATGCAAGATTCTTTAAATTCTATAGTGCTTTACAATTTTCAAAGTTTCACACAGATGATTTCAGATAATCTCATAACAACCCTTTCTCACCCTCTCCATCCCTATACTGCCCATCCCCCCTTCCCTCTCCCCATTGGAAACCACCAGTTTGTATCTGTGAGGCTGCTTCTTTTTTGTTTTATTCACTAGTTTGTTGTATTTTTTAGATTCCACATATAAGTGATATCTTACAGTATTTGTCTTTATCTGACTTATTTCACTTAGCATAGTGTCCTCCAAGTCCATCCACATTGTTGCAAATGGCAAAATTTTTATTCTTTTTTATGGCTTTTCATAAGATCTTATGGAAAAACCCAAATGAACTGTTTGGCCAACCCTATATTTTACATATCTATATCTATATCTATATCTATATATCTATATATATATCACATCTTGTTTATCCATTCATCTGTTGATTGTTCTTTAATTCTTCTAGGTCTTTGTTAAATGATTCTTGCATCTTCTCAATCTTTGCCTCCATTCTTTTTCCGAGGTCCTGGATCATCTTCACTATCATTATTCTGAATTCTTTTTCTGGAAGGTTGCCTATCTCCACTTCATTTAGTTGTTTTTCTGGGGTTTTATGTTGTTCCTTCATCTGGTACATAGCCCTCTGCCTTTTCATCTTGTCTATCTTTCTGTGAATGTGGTTTTTGTTCCACAGGCTGCAGGATTGTAGTTCTTCTTGCTTCTGCTGTCTGCCCTCTGGTGGATGAGGCTATCTCTCATTTGTTGATTAACAATTAGGTTGCTTCCATAGCCTGGCAATTGTAAATAATGTTGCTATGAACATTGGGATGCATGTATCTTTCTGAATATGGTAGTTCTATTTCTAGTTTTTTGAGAAACCTCCATACTGTTTTCCACAGTGGCTGCACCAATTTACACTCCCACCAACAGTGTACAAGGAGTCCCTTTTCTCCACATCCTCACCAACATTTGTTATTTGTGTGCTTTTTGATGACAGCCATTCTAACAGGTGTGAGGTAGTATCTCATTGTGGTTTTGATTTGCATTTCCCTAACGATTAGCAATGTTGAGTATCTTTTCATGTGCTTTCTGGCCATCTGCATTTCCTATTTGGAAAAATGTCTATTCAGTTCTGCCCATTTTCCAAACAAGCTATTTGCTTTTTTGATGTTGAGCTGTATGAGCTGTTTATATATGTTGGATATTAACCCCTTATCGATCATATCATTTGCAAATATCTTCTCTCATTCAGCGGGTTGTCTTTTCATTTTGTTGGTGGTTTCCTTTGCTGTGTAAAAGCTTTTAAGTTTAATAAGGTCCAATTTATTTTTGTTTTTGTTTCCTTTGCTTTAGGAGATGGATCCAAAAAAATATTGCTGTGATTTATGTCAAAGAGTGTTCTGTGTTTTCCTCTAGGAGTTTTTTATAGTATCCGGTTTTACATTTAGGTCTTTAATCCATTTGAGTTTATTTTTGTATATGGTGTTAGAGAAGGTTCTAATTGCATTGTTTTACACGTAGCTGACTAGTTTTCCCAGAACCACTTACTGAAGAGACTGTCTTTTCTCCACTGTATATTCTTGCCTCTTCTGTCATAGATTAATTGACCATAAGTGTGTGGGTTTATTTCTGGGCTCTCTATTGTGTTCATTGATCTATGTGTCTGTTTTTGTGACAGAACCATACTGTTTTGATTACTGTAGCTTTGTAGTATTGTCTGAAGTCAAGGAGCATGATTCCTCCAGCTCTGTTCTTTCCCAAGATTGTTTTGGCTATTTGGGGTCTTTTGTGTTTTCATACAAATTCTGAAATTACTTGTTCTAGTTCTGTAAAAAATGTCATTGGTATTTTGATGAGGATTGCATTGAATCTGTAGATTGCCTTGGGTAGTATGGTCATTTTAACAACAGTAATTCTTTCAATCTAAGAACATGGTATATCTTTCTATTTGTTTGTGTAATCTTCAATTTCTTTCATCAGTGTCTTATAGTTTTCCAAGTACAGGTCTTTTATCTCCTTAGATAGGTTTATTCCCAGGTATTTTATTCTTTTTGATGTAATGGTAAATGGGACTGTTTCCTTAATTTCTCTTTCTTGTAGCTTGTTGTTAGTGTATAGAAAAGCAACAGATTTTTTAAAATTTAACAGTATACACATTTTTGTCAACATGAATAAGTTTTTCCTTTATATGTTATATTTACTTGACAAGAAAATATATCCAAGAAAGGGTATAAATGTCACTGCATAGAGCCTGAGCCCTTTTTGTTAAGTTATATCAAAGGGGCTGGGAGTGGGGGTAGATTTCTCCAAGACCGAATCACAGGGCAAGAGAAAACTTCAGGAAGGATCCCCAAAACATCACTGTGATTTATAAAATTTCTCACTAAGAACCAAAAAGTGAACCTGAAAAGCAATACAAAGAAAATATAAGTACTAAGGATACTCCATGAAGCACTTTCTTCTTGAACAGCAGAAAAAAAAAAAATGTAACTGTCTCAAAGAAAATGAGACAGTAATTAAAATAAATGAACTATATCTATATACCTCAATATTTTAATAACACATTAAGTAAAAATAGTTTAATTGTGAAAGTATACATGAAGTAGAATACTACTTATGCAAAATTTGAAAACACACAAAACAAAAAATACATTGTTTATGGATACATACTTATATAACAACAATACAAAACATGTATGATTAAAACACACCAATAATATGACAGTGGTTACCAATGGGGAAGTAAGAAAGGTGTGAACAGGAACTTGAGATCTTAGGTCTACCTGTTACATCCCTTTAAAAAAATTATGGCAAACGCACTGACTTAATCTTAGGGGCACATATATAGGATACCTTGGAGATATTGCGGGTCTGGTTCCAGGTCATCTCAATAAAGTGAGTGACACAAATATGTTGGTTTCCCAGTACATATAAAAGCTATGTTTACTATACTGTAGTCTATTAAGTGTGCAACAGCAGTATGTCTAAAAAAACAATGTACAAATGCTGGAGAGGAAGAAAAAGGAACCCTCCTACACTGTTGGTGTGAATGTAAATTGGTGTAGCCACTATGGAGAACAGTATGGAGGTTCCTTAAAAAACTAAAAATAGAGTTACCATATGATCCAGCAATCCCACTCCTGGGCATATATCCAGAGAAAACCATAATTCGAAAAGATACATGCACCCAAGTGTTCACTGTAGCACTATTTACAATAGCCAAGACATGAAAACAACCTGAGTGTCCATCGACAGATGAACGGATAAAGAAGATGTGGTGTATATATACAATGGAATATTACTCAGCCATAAAAAAGAATGAAATAATGCCTTTTGCAGCAACATGGATGGACCTAGAGATTATCATACTAAGTGAAATAAACCGGACAGAGAAAGACAAATATCATATGATATCACTCATAGGTGGAATCTAAAAAATAGTACAAATGAACTTATTTACAAAACAGAAACAGACTCACAGACTTAGAAAACAAACTTATGGTTACCAAAGGAGGAGGAAAGGGTGGGGAGTGGGGGGGATAAATTAGGAGATTGGGATTAGTAGATATAAACTACTATATATAAAATACACAACAAGGTCCTACTGTATACAGCACACAGAACTACATTCAACATCTTGTAATAACCTATAATGGAAAATTATCTGAAAATGAATATATATGTATATATAAATATCTGAATCACTTTGCTGTACATCAGAGACTAACACAAAATTGTAAATCAACTATACTCCAATTTTTAAAAATTCACTAACATAAAAAAAAAAATGAAACAACAACAACAAAAAGAATCCTTTATTGCTAAAAACTGCTATCATATGAGCCTTCAGTGAGTCTTAGTAGTAGAATCAAAGACCACTGATCACAGATCAGAATATAGTAATAAAGAAGAAGTTTGAAAATATTGCAAGAATTACCAAAATGTGACAGAGAAACAGGAAGTGAGCAAATGCTGTTGGAAAAATGGTGCCAGCAGACTTGCTTGACACAGGGTCGCCACAAACCTTCAATCTGTAAAAAGCACAGTATTTGTAAAGCACAATAAAGTGAGGTATGCCTGTATATGTATTTATGCTGTTTTGCACTTTTCTATAGGTTTGCAATATTTTATATTTAAAAATAAAAACATAAGCTAAGGAAAACATTAACTTATGTTACTTATCACTACATTTAAAAGATGATACACTATTAGAGAAAGTTTAGAAACAGATGTACCCTTTACTCATTAATTTTTAATTGCTATTAATCAGTTTAATCAAATGTTAGCTTTCTGTCTCAGACCTCAGTAGACTATTTCAAGGAAGTCATGCTAAATTTTTATACCATGTCTTAAGAGCTGAAGAGTTTTAGCAACTTCAACTGGTTTCAATGTTGTTCAACTTTTCCCCCCATATAACAGTGAAATTACTCTACTTGTGAGAGTACCAGTGCTTTTACTCTTGATATTCATATCAAACAATTTTTTTCTTCATAAACAACAAAAAAGGAATTTCAGCACCCTTTTCTCAGTTTGATAAACCCAAATGGAGTGCTTTTTTAAAATGAGCATAGAGATTCTCAGTAACTAGACTAGTTCTCTGACTGTAAATAATCATATTCTCTAAGAAAAATCTAGCAGTTGGTTAACAGTGTAAACTAGGTTTATGAAAAAGCAGGATTTGTTCTAATTCAGTTGACACAGCAGGGCCAATTTGGGCACAATGTAGATTTTGTGTTTGCTTCGGCATGATTACATCAGCAAGAAAAAACAGGTAAAGGCAGAAAGCTGCACCCAGCTGAACTGGGCTGTGCAGGAATAAAGAAACATATCCACCTCAAACATCTATCTCAGATCACCACATGTATTATGGGCTATATTTAGCCACATCTGGCAGTACAACTTTCCATCCATATTCAAATTAACCCTCCTTCCAAGACATAACTCACAAGTACAACCTTTAAAACACCCGTTTCCACAAGTCAGGTCTTTCTAAAAGTAAAAAGCTAGATTCATTGTAGTATTTATGTATTTCTTAACCATTTAACATGTGTAAAACTATTCTCTTGTTTTTACTGTTCTTTTTTTTTTTTCTTTTTATGTGTCACCAATGAATTTTTTGAGTGTTGTGCCTCTGGTTCCACTTTTGCAATAATCCCTGTGGCTGTTATTGTGCATTTCTGTAAAGCACAATGATTTTTAGGAACATATATGTTGCATTATAAATAACTGACTATATGATTATAACTTCCACTTTACAGATTAGAAATTAGATTAGGTAGGTTGTATTGTATAATCTGTCCAAAATCACATAGCTAGTAAGTGGCAAAACATGATTTGAAGTCAGACGGTCTAACATTAGAGCCTGTACTCTGAATCACCACCTGCCTCCCAGTAATTGACATTAAATAGTTCTATGGCAGGCATCACATACAGTTAAACTGCTTTCTAAACTTCCATCTGAAAGAGCTCAAAGTCAGAAAATTAAAGAAGCTTACAGAAGAAGTTCATCTACAGAGTCTTAATCATAAGGCAACAGAGTTTTTAAAAAACTATATGAACAGCTTTATATCTCTATACTGAAAAAAAATTAAAATATCAAAGAATATATAATGCCAAAGATAGACAAAATGTTGATTTTTTGGGTACTGTATTTTTCAGTTCTACAACTTCCATTTTATTATTTTTTATAGTTTTTATTTCTCTGCTGAGAGTTATCTTTTCATCTATTGTGAATACATTTTCCTCTATGTCATCAACCATTTACAAAAGCTGCTTCAAAATTTTGCCTGCAAATTTCCACATCTGGGTCATCTAGAAGTTGGTTTCTGGTTTTTGTTTTTTTGTTTGTTTTTAAACTAATCACATTTTCCTGGTCTTCTTCATTATTGTGGTAAAATAAACAAAAAATTTACCACTGCAACCATTTTTAAGTGTGTAGTTCAGTGTTATGCAACCATTACCACCATTAATCTCCAGAAATTTTTATATCTTCACAAATTGAAATTCTATACTTGTTAAACAATAATTCCCTGTTCTAGTTCTTATGTTGAGTAATTTTGGATTTATCTTGGACATTATGAATGTTATATTGTAGAGACCCTGGATGTTGCTATACTCTAGGTTGGGTTCAAAGTACAAACTTTGTCTCTTCAGTGCTGTTCAAATTCCAGTCCAGTTCCTTTATTATTATTAACTGTGCTGTTCTGAATCCACCATGCATATGTGTGGTTCAGGTGTCAGCCAGAGACCTAAGCAAAAGTATTCACAGATTTTGAGGCTCCCCACACTGGCTCTCTCCTTTCTAGAATTCTTCCTTAACTTTTCAATATCTTTGGTAGTAGTTTTCTTTTTTTTTAATTTTTTTTTGGCCTCACCAAGTGGCTTGTGGGATCTTAGTTCCCCAACCAGGGATTGAACCCGGGCCCTCAGCAGTGAAAGAGCGGAGTCCTAACCACTGGACCGCCAGGGAATTCCCAGTAGTTTTCTTAAACTCTGTCCTCTACTTCCTCAGGCCAGAAGGACTCTGGGTTTCCTTCTGGGGTTTCAGCTTCTGTGTACAGTGCCAACTGTAGCCTGAACTCAGGATAAGAGCCATAAAAGTGGGGAAATTCACTCTGTGCCACTCTCTTCTTTCAAGTGTCCGTTTCCCTTCAGAATCTTCCCACTTTTATTTACTCTTTTGAGACTTCAGGCAGATGTTTACTTTTTGTATTTTTCCTGAGTTTATATTTGTCCAGTAGGAGTTTGCTCAACCATACCAAAAGCAAACTGTTAACTAAGTTTCAAATTCTTCTTTACACCAGGTAAAAACATTTGAGATATTAAAGAAGCTTATTATTCAATTATTCCTTAGGCATACAAATGAACACAATGTGCCAAATCTTATAAAAATCAATGTAGCCATCCCCTAAAACTAAATATTTCAATAAAAAATCTGAAAATGCTCACTGAGAGATCTAGGCCACAGGGAAAACAGACCTACAAATAAATGTTGGGATTTCATGGCAAACCAGTCCCTCAACTCTGTGGCCTGGTCTTCCTAGTTCAGTGTTAAAGATGGTTAAAATAAACACATATAGAAAATAATTTTTTTACATTTAGGTGAAAGCAATCATTTTAGTCTCATCTCACATCCAATGGATTATGAATCATACAACTTAAAAACCCAGTCAAGCTGATGGTACTTAAAAAAAATCATCCTTTGATGTTAATTTTCATTTATGAATTCTCTCAAACTGCTTTTCTTGAGAAATGAGAAACTGGAGAACAGAACGCAACTCTACAGGATACCTTTGTTCATTTATTTTTATATTTAATCATTTAAAAACAATGAGTTGTTTTTTCTAAACATAACTATGTTTTCACCAGCTGGTGGTCAAGTCTATGTGGTTATCCTGAAGTATCATTCTAAAATACACAATACAACACTTCAGAAGCTGAGTTCCAAAACTGAATTCAAGA
Source organism: Balaenoptera ricei (assembly GCF_028023285.1). NCBI lineage: Eukaryota > Metazoa > Chordata > Mammalia > Artiodactyla > Balaenopteridae > Balaenoptera > Balaenoptera ricei. The sequence goes on from NC_082641.1 coordinate 62,220,258, forward strand.
AAAAAAAATAGCTGAGTGCAATCTATGTTATCTTCAGATTCACTTAATAAAAAGATATGGAATACACTCTACAATTTCTGAACACACAGTACTACATTCCATTATTGGTTATTTACAGCTACAAAGAAGAGAGCCAAGGAAAGAACCTTCATTTAGTTTTGTAAGACATATCTACTTCAGTCTTGATTAACATACTAATTTGTATTACTTTTCTTTTATGATAATCTATAAGCTCACTTAGAGTAGCCAAACCATTGTTATGATAGTCATAACAATCATAATATTCTAGGTGTTATGTTGACGTTCACAGTACTACATGAATTTAGTAAGAACAGTGAGTGTCAGGCTAAAACAGTGTTTTTTATCAATAAACAAGCAACTCAACAGCAAACATAGGTTTCCTCTCTTTTACTCAGTTTTTTAAAAATAACTCATTGCATGAATTAATCTACATGGCACTTGGAAATGATTAACTGATTCTTTTCAAAGATTGACTTAAAATGTAAAGATAAAATCTAAATCATAGAAATATGCTCAAAATATTTGCAATTATTTGCTCACAAGTTTGGTACACCAATCAGCAAAAACTATAATAATACAACTCACATCACAATTAGGGATGAAGACAATCCAAAAGTATATGAATGAATATATGAATTTGAGGAGTCAACCTGAGACTTGTGAATGGCCAATATCAGGTTACTAAAGAAAGAATGTGATCTATGGGTAGGGAGAGAAGGCAGAATGAGAGGGAGACACATATAGAGAGATACACAGCAGATACAAAAAAGGAGACACAAACACTGATGGAAGAGGGAGAGAATGACAAAGACATTAGACTGTGGTAGATGGGCTGCGTGCGTGTGTGAAGGCTATCAAAGAGATACCCAGGTACAGAGAGTTTTAGAGAAGGAGGGGGACAAGAACAGAGACAGAGAGAGGGAAATAGAGGGGGGGAAATCACAGAGGCTAAGTAAGAGTCCCAGTCAGAAAAATTAAGGAGAAACAGAGACAGGACACAGAGCATAAAGCCTACTAAGAGTCCTAGCTGCAAATGAGCAAGAATCCTTTTCCAGTCTCACTGACCAGATTAAGTCCTCCACCTGTAGAGAAGAGTTATTCAGACAAAGGAAGAAGAATAAGAAAGACCCTATTTTATATTGGGTTGGCCAAAAAGTTTGTTCAGGTTTTTCTGCAACATCTTATGGAAAAACCCAAATGAACTTTTTGGCCAACCCCAATATATAGTGGTGATTCTATGTATTTTATACATAGAGGCTATTCCTCTTACCAACAGTTCCTCAAAGTCAACTGATTTAAAAAATGAATATTCTAAACTGCAAATCTGGTCAATTACACCACTATTAAAAAATATTGAACGGTTTTCTCTTCACATGGGGGACAAAGTCCATAGCACTTGCCACTCCAAGTCTTGCCCTTGCCTACCTTTCCAAACTCAGCTTTAAGTTTCCTGAAAGCACCAAGCTGTTTCATGACTCTGACCCCCTGCTCTCCTCTTTCCTTATTCTGTATGGTAAACTACTCCTTACAAGCCCTTAGTCAAGAGTCTTATCCTTTATGAAACTTTGACCTCTCTCCTTCTATTTCAGACTTTCAATAACTTTCTCCTCTGGAGTTCCACTGTATCACAATACTTCTATTATAGCACTTACCACATACTATTTCATTTTTTTATGTTTTTCTCCTCTACTAGACCAGAATGTCATCTCTTTATACCGCTACCATCTAAAGTAAAACCTTAAAAGAAATAGGCACCTGGTAGTTGTTGAACGGACAGACTAATGTATCAGAGCAAAGAGGAAAGTAGATTTCACATAGGTAGACTAAGGATTAGTCTCTTACCTGTTTGGAGTTGGTTAAATACAGTTTTGCTCCAAGATTTAAAATCTGCAGTTTTACCAGATCATCTTCACCAGTGAAGCTTTTAGCCGTCTTCCTCAAAACATCAGGGGCAATTTTAGGAACTCGTTCACAGTTTTCTCCAATTAGCCAAAGAATACTTGCTCTAGCCACAGGAACCTAATATTAGAAGCAGATTATATACAAATATTACAAATAAGATAATAATACTCTCCTTAATATTAACATAGAAAAGGCTTTAAGTATTATAAAGGTTTTATCATCTATTAATTCATTTAATGTATACCCAGGAAGTCCTCCTGTATTTATGAATTTTCTTCAGTTACCAGAAATTCTGATTAAAACTGATTTCAGAGATAATGCTTAAGAAAAGATTCATAAAGGAAAAACCACTGGTCTAGAATCTTGATTCTAACAGTGATCCACCAATTCTTGGGCTAAATCTGTCTGGCCATGCCCATTTATTTATCATTGTTGCTGCTTCTGTGCTATAATAGCAGAAGAGTAGTTGCAACAAAGACCTTAAGGCTGAAAATATTTACTTATCTAGCAATTTACAGAAAAAGTCCGCTGACCTCTGCTCTAGGGCATTGGTTCACAAACCTCGATGCCTATAAAAATCATCTAGGGTTATGACTAAAACTGTAGGGTTTTGGTAACAGTTCTAAGACAGTAGTTCTATGATGGGGTCCAGGAATCCATGCTTCATGAAGCATTACAGATGATTCCGGAGACAGGCGGTCTGCAAACCACGTTTTGGGAATCCATGGACAATATAGAAAAAGGAATAGACCCATTAAAGACTATGATTCCAAATCAAAACTGTTATTGTCCTCTATGTATCTATATCTGCAGCACTGGAAATAAATAAAACTGACAAAATCATCAAGGCCTGCTTATAAAATCATGAATGCTGGTCTATTATTTGGTCATCAACAACAGAAATAGGAATAAGATAAATCTGTCCAATACTGCACTTTGGCATTATATATATTTTCAATAAACTACATTTCCATATAATTTGTTTCTTAAAAATAAATGCTTTGCTACAAATTGGAAACCTTCCACCAGCACCATTAAGACCAACATTTTATTTAGAGCATGCAAATTAGTTTTATTATTATTTGTTTATTTGTATCCTCCCCCTTTCAATATCCTTCAAAAGGAATTTGAAGGGGTATGTAAATTAGTTTCTGTGAACATTTTCACCTAGTATAGAAAATTTGCTTTTAATAATAAATGAAAAAGCCAATGGCTATCATTAAGAGGTAGCATCACAAGAAGAGATAAGACTCTTTATGAAGTCCTTTTCTAATTCCTCAAATAAAGTCCTAATGTTTTCATTATAGTTTCACAGCTGTGCACAGTACGACTGTTAAGGAAGAAAGTGAGAATGAGGACCTTTGCACAGCTAGAATTTTATCACAATATATACCACCTTGAATTCCTTCAAAACACTCATTTCAAGAAATAACATAAAATTATTAAGACACCGCTAAGTCTTTCACCAGAAGGAGAATGAGGTCATCAGAAAACTTTAAAGTCAAGTATACATTTTCAAAATAATGTGATAACAGTATCATCTTTAAATTAACATTAGAATAAGTTTAGTAAGAGAGAAGAAATCAGTATACTTACATAATAAGTGTAAGTACTAAGTGTAAGTATTGAGTAAAATACTAAATGCTATTACAGATCTATTCACGTAGTATGATAAAACTGATATCCTTACTGTATACTGATTTCTGGAAAGAAAGAGGCTATTTCTAATGTTCCGAAGGTTACACTGCATTAGGACTTTACTCCCAATCTATTATTTTAAATTGGGCTAAAGAACAATAATTGAGTGGTACATTAAATTTTCCAGTATGAAGCAATTCAAGTTGCCTGCCATAATGAAAGGTACGTCTAAATAAGAATATATGGGCAACTTCAGACTTCAGTTATGCTAGATTTATTTTTCTTAAATATTTTATTATATATTACCAGTATAAAATTAGAATTCTATGACATATCACATCTCTTACCCCACTTTAAGTAATTTTCCTCTGGTTATACACTTATTTATTTATTTACTTCTTTGCAATTAAAAAGACAACCCCAAAAAGGTCTAAGAGATTGTTTATATTCCTATTCATTAATATATCAAAATTAAAATAATAATATTTAAATACTCTAAACATTCATAATGCATACATTTAAAATATAACTCTTTAAAAAATTAAAAATCAGTAAGTTCTAAGGCTCACAATGAAAATCTCTAGGTGGGGGTGGGGAGGCGGGGCCAGGATCATATTCAGAGAGTCTAGAACTAAGTAATAAAATTTCTATTTCAAAAACATAGAAAATGGCAACTAAGGAGCCCGCCTGCCGCAACTAAGACCCGACACAACCAAATAAATAAAAACACACACACACACACACAAAAACATAGAAAACTTCTTCACAACAGGAAATAATATCACTATAAATATACTAATACGAATCTTTCCATAATGACATTAAAAAGCTTAGAAAACTGACAAACTCAATGCTTTTGTGCATTTGGCTGGAATCAGAATAAGATTTTCAAATTTCAGCCCTGCCTTTCTCTCCCAATTAAGTTATAAGACTCTTATTTGTACACCACTGATACTATGAATCCATGGCCACTATCTTCAAAGATTTGAAGCAACTGAAGAAAGAGCAAGTAAGAAAATTAGTCACTTTTTGTCCTCCACGGTGTTTTCAAACAGAACAAATAGGAACACGGAACTAAGGCCAAACTAATAACACACATGTATGCATATAATACGTTCATTATGAACCTTTTTTTTTCAATATTTTCGAAGACAAACTGGATTGTAAATGACTTTGCCTGATTCTTTATTCTAAATGCCCTGAGCAAGTGGTTAAGTGCACTTTTTAAACCTTCTACCAGAAGGCAGTTTCCACTGCCATTTTAACCCATTAACTTGCCTACAAAAACAAATAATGTTTCCTAGCTGACCACAACAGTTATAGAAAGACATCTAGAAAGATTTTACAGATCACTCTGTAAGCAGTTCAATTTAAAAGCTATTGTGTTACAATACCAGCTCACTGCACAATGCAAGAGTGTAAAGTAAATCCCGCAAAAACATCGATTTTATTTATTTAAATTTGTCAAAGGCAAAATCAGTAGACATCTAAACAAACTGCATGCAAACAGCACATCAGACCCAATATTCTGCATGTGGACTCAATATGCATGAAAACCTAAGTGTGGATTAAGTGGGGATGGCAGGGCAAGTGTAGTTAACTTGTGAAATGGCAGGCGCTCATGAGGTACCTGGGCACGGGGCATGGAGTACATAAGGCACTACTTCAGTATCGCTCAGTAGTCTACCAAATAACATCTTTTAACTCTTCTTTTATAATGTGAAACCCTCACCTGTCCCATTAAAGATAATGTGAAATCCTTTTAGAACAATCCTCAGGTAGTGTGCATTTTATTCTGGAAGAACTTTGCTCCCAAAGCAGTATTTACTACAGATGAAGGATACTCCAAAGGATAAAATATTCACACTCAGGACAGTTGACTGCCCTATCAACATAAATTATTCACTATAAATGAATTTTAAATATAGAATTAATTTAAATTTTAGTTTTCAGATTTTCAACTATGCCACTTACTAAATAACAAATGGAATCAAAGTCTTGAATACAATAAAATCTGTGTTCTCTTTTTTAAAAAATTACATAGCTAACATCGAATGAGCTCCCACCATGTTTTACCGGCATTGTTTTTAAGTACCTTACCTGTTTTCTCAGTCAGTTATCACAAAAGCCCTATGAAGTAGACTCTACCATTCTCCCCACTTGATATATGAGGAAACTGGGGCACAAAGGAAATAAGAAACTTGCCCAACATCTCACAGCTTGTCAGTGATGCAACTAGGACTGGAACTCCAAGTCTAGATCCAGAGTTCGCCATGGGCACTGGGCAGAGACAATGAGTGCGCTATATTCTAGGAAGAATACTGGCCAGCAAGGCAAGAAGACTGGTTCTGGTTCCTGACTGATCACATATATCATGGAGACAAACAATTTCACATCAATGAGTTTCCTTTACTCATTAATCAAATGAAAGTTTATTCCTTTGCACCTATTCTTTTGCCACACTGTGCAACGGCTCCCTTGAGGCCTCCTGCAGCTTCCCCAGAGCGAGCCTTTTTTTCAGGGCAGATCTAGGCCATCTTCTTGCCTATTCCCACACTTATGCACATGGGGCATTTTCGCACTTCCTTTTACCTCTGGTTTTATGGATAAGTAAGGTGGTCACGGTGGGAAGAGGTCTAGCTGTCACCTCGGTTCTTCCTCCTCCCAGAGGGTACATGAGCCCAGGATTTCGCCCTGATAAAGTGGCTTAGGTACTGAGGGAAAACATGCTCAATAGTGTCCTCTTGTCCTCTGACACTGGTCAGATTGGCTCTTTCTAAAATCCAAGGGGTCTAGGATTTAGGTCAAATAGGCAGAGATTCATTCAGTAAGAAAGAGGTCTCATTTAAGGCTCTCAGGCTTAATGTTAGAATCACGTGCCCACATTTAAAGGTCCTGAAGTGCTTGGTCAGATGAATAAAGCCCACTTTCTTTTCCACATGGCCACTGTTCTGTGAATAGGTCTCTTGACTGGAGCAGAGATTCTGGGGATTCACTTCTGATTTGAAGCTGTTGTTGGCTACAACCCTCACCACATTCTTCTGGAGTAACTTGTGCCGCCAATCTCCGGCCACTTTTAGGGTTCTGCATCACAAACCGTCTTGCTTCTTTCTTCCTTGTCCCACTTCAAGCACTTCAGCTTCCTGAGGTATGTTAACAGTAAAAACTCATCACCTTTTCATTCTCCAAAAGTTCGGGGGTTTTTTGCTATAGAATTGCATATAGTTTTCCTTATAATTATTTTAATCTCTTCTATATCATAGTCCCAATTTGTCTACTTTTGCTTTCTCTCCACCTTATCAGAATCAGGAGGGATTTTCTACTTTATTATCTTTCCAAAGGACCACATTTAAGATGTATTTATCAATTTCAACTATCTTTATCTGGTATTCCATTTTACACAGTCATCTCTGATCCCTCTTAGGTTTCTATGCTTTCTTTCACTGTTATTTTTCAAATGTCTCAGGACAAATATCAAATTCTTTTATTTTTGGTCTCTTTACTTTAAAAATGGTGACAGTTACAGCTTTAGCCATGCCTCACACATTTTGAAATAAAGTATTTTCTTTTTCTGTGCTTTTAGGAAAGCCTGTATTTTTTTCTTTAAACCTTAATTTAAAAGTGTATTTCTTGCTTCACAACTGCTCTGGTACCATTTTAAAATATTTAATTCTTATGTTATTGCTTAAGGTTAAAAAATATAAAAGCTTTAAGTTTACTTTATGTCTAAGTAAATGATTTTTTGTAAATGTTCTATGGATACATCCATAAAAGTGGGTATTATCTGCTCAAGAGATATAAGATTTTAGCTATATTTACTATATCAAGTATTGATTCTGTTATTTAATTTCTCTATGTCCTTACATCTACATCTTACCTAAAAAATCTATGAGGTATATCTAATTCGAGACAAGCATATTAAAGTCACCCACCAAAACTGTATTTTATCTATTTCTCCTTGCATTTCCAATAGATTTTTCACTTACATATTTATTTGGTTGCCATATTTTTTGTGCACATAGGTTTATGTTTCTTAATTTCTTTGTAAATTGGGCCTTTTTTTCATTTTATAATGTTCCATTTTATCCTGTTAAAAGTCTTTAATTTTAAATTCTTGTTGATATTCACTTAATGTCTCTTTCCCTATTTCTTATTTTCAACCTTTATCACTTTGATTATGGTGTTTTAATTATAAATGGCCTCTATCTGGCTTTTGTTTTTCATTCCAATTTGAAAGTCTGTCTTCTAATGAGAGAATGCAATCCATTCATATTCAAAATAGGATATATTTGATGTTTACTCTTCCATCTTACTTCTTGATTTTAACTCTTCCATTTTAATTTTTAAAAATTTATTATTTACTTTACATTTTGGTTTTCTTTTTTTCCTTTTGTGAATTTGGAATTCCCACCATATTTTGTATTCCACTAATAGTTATCATCTATCTGACAAAAACAGAAAAACAAGCTGTGCTACATAGATTCATAAGAAAGTATGTACTTGGCTAATATTCCAACAACTGCCGTAGAGAAAGTCGATGCAATCAAACATTTTCCTGAGCCCCACACAGGGACATAATCAAATACAACAAATTCTTCTTCCAAGAAAGTCTGTGGTTTGCTTGATATGGGTCTTATATACTGCCACAGGTTTCACGTATAAGCAGCTGCATTCACCTGAAAGCCCTAACGCTCTCTTGCTTTTGCCTCTTCCTTTCTAACAAGAGCAGAACAAGCTTAAAAGCACAAGTTTTAACTAAATTCTGCACAAGATGATGGGGAATACAGAACTCCACATTCCTATTTCTTTCTCATAACCAGACAAACATTTCTCCATCATTCTTTATAAACAAGGAATTAACTATTTTCCCTATCAAAATCCACTGTTTTCACCCCAAGATAAGCTATTTTCACCTTATATTTTTTTAAACAAAATTCACATTTTATTTAGGTTGAAATAAACTATACAAAATTGATTTCTTCACCAAAAACAACAGCAATATTTTCTGTATTATTCCTAGATAAACTACAACACACTTATTTTTGTAGTTTTTCTAGGTTTTGCTTGTAAATCAAGATGAGGCAGTAGATACAGTCTTGGAAAAAACCCAAGAAAACAAACAAATCAGTTGTCAGTATCCATGGCCTCTGATCCTGTCTTGACCATGAAACAGAAGTGTTCAAAAAGCTTATGAAGATGTAGGCTCAATAAAGGAATGTAAACAGCAACAACCAGATGTGGAACAACAATGGGAGGCTCTTCCATTCAAACTTTAACTTGTTCCTTTAACTTCATTTGATAAAGACAAAATCTACACTGAAATTCTTGTTTGGTGAGCTCACCTATTTTTCTTACAGTCTGATAATTTTCTTAACTGTCCCTTACAGATTTTTAAGAGCATACTTAAAACTCCTACTATTCAAAGATCAGTCATGAGCTTCGTTGTAACGTTTTATAAAATGTATTCTTTCCTCCCATACCTCCTCAAAATTTATTTCTTCAAAGAACTGATAACTCAATCCCTGACAACTGGATCCACAGCGATAAATGTTATGTCTAAAATGACTTAACTAATACAATTCCAAAGTGCCATTAGCAGAGATCACACAGAGTGTAATGTGGTACTTTCAATGCTATCTTCTGGAAGAACAGTTAGGTCTCCAAAGCATGGGACTTCAAACGGGCCATTTAAACAGGCAGATTATCAATGACTAATGTACTCAATGGGAGGCCTACAGATCAAGATATTCAGTGATTAAGTGGCCTACGTACACTTTACAACTTTTCTGTAAGATATTTTCAAATTTCTGACAGATTTTTTTCAAATATCAAATATAAGAGAAAGCCTATTTTAAAAGTCTCTTAGGTATTTTCAATGGTTTCTGAATTATCTGTAGGGAGCTCTGACTTACTTGTATAGAGTTTGATATATGTATCCACCATTAAATCCAAATCGTGCTTTATATCAAAATTTATGTTAAGCAAAGCCAAGTTACTTGACATTTGGTCTGTCAAAGTGTTCCTCAGGTATGCTTTGAGACGATTTCGCCCATTTTCATAGCATTCATTCTCAACCTTCGTCACAGGAAGAATACATAGGACCTTCAGCAATGCATAAACATTAGGGAAAAACTTGATGTCTGGCAGATGAAGGGCTTCATAAATAGTGGATGGAAGTTCTATATCTTTCCCTCTGTGTTTCCACTTGATTCTCCAACAATGCAGCTCAGCAGCTCAGGATTAGGTAAGTCACTTCTGTACCTGTCAGCATGATGCTCCTCTGATGTATTTTTTTTTTTTAATTTTTATTTATTTATTTATTTATTTATTTATTTATTTATTTATGGCTGTGTTGGGTCTTCGTTTCTGTGCGAGGGCTTTCTCCAGTTGCGGCAAGTGGGGGCCACTCTTCATCGCGTTGCGCGGGCCTCTCATCATCGTGGCCTCTCTTGCTGCGGAGCACAGGCTCCAGACGCGCAGGCTCAGCAATTGTGGCTCACGGGCCTAGTTGCTCCGCGGCATGTGGGATCTTCCCAGACCAGGACTCGAACCTGTGTCCCCTGCATTGGCAGGCAGATTCTCAACCACTGTGCCACCAGGGAAGCCCCTCCTCTGATGTATTGAATTTAAGCTGTCCCATGACAGAGGGTACCAGAGGTAAGCATTTAAGAGCTTTGAGGTGCTTTTCTGAGAATATATCTTTCAGTTCCTGAATAATGTGTTCCACTGTTGGAATACTTAAGAGTTTCTTTATAGTAACTCACAGAGGTTAGCTGAGATTTCAGGTTACTGTGCTGGGCTCTGCGAAATTTCCCTGGGAGTTTCATCTGAATATCAAGTTTGGTTGCCAAATTTGTGGCTTCCTCAAACTAAAATTCATGATAAACTTCGATATTTTCCATCACTTCATTTAGTGAATGCAGCACGGCAGTCAAACTACTGGCTGCAAAGAAGGCATCAGAGATTTGCCCCTGAAGATTTTTCCCAAAGGCTCTTGTAAAAGATAGAACATTTTTAAGAACAACAATGGTAACGATGAAATCAAAATCTGTCACCGCACTACAGAGTACAAATGCTTGGCCAGCTATACAGTTATTCCATCTAACATTTGTGTCACTAATTATACCATCTAAACACAAAGCAAGTGCTTGTAGGAGGTCCACTAAGATTCCAAACGCATCATGCCTGTCTGTCCACTGAGAATGGCAAATTTCCTTCAGTTCTTTGCCCCTTTCTTCACTGTTCTGAAAGAGGACAGAAATTACATTGTCAAGCTCTAAAAGCAGTTGTGGTGATTGATGGAAAAAAAGAACAAATTTCCTCAATTGTTCCTAATGCGACAGATACTCCCATAACAGGCACTGATTTTGCCAACCACGTATTTAAGGCACAGGAAGAGCAGAGTGTGTAGATAGCTTGGGGGTATTTCTCTAAAAGTCTAGAAGCAACAACTTTCACTTTGGAAGAAAATCCACTGGACACAATGTAAGCCTGGCCATGACAGTACTCCATGTTTAATCCCCACTTCTCAGTTATCGTAGTGTGAAATTTCACAGCCAAAATTTCTGCATCGGCTTCATAAGGCAGGAAGCCCACAAATTCCTCCCTCAGGTTGAGAGCTTCGTCAACAAAGCTCACCAACACAGGCAGGTGCTCCTCCCCTGCTATGTCCACCACATCGTCCATGATGATGGAAAAGAAGTGAGTGTCTCACTTCCCTGAGGGTTTCTTCCCGAATGCAGCTCTCACAGATCTCTAGCATCTGTTTCTGCTGTGTTTTTGAACAGAACAATGTGTTCATTGACGTTGTCTCAAAGCGCTTTCTCAGAACTGATCCGGCACTCCAGCAGTGCTTGAAGGTTATCAGGAGTAAAGAGACCTCCTGGGATTTCATCAGCTTCATGTCCATACAGAGGTATGTTCTGTTTCCCCATAAGAATTAAAATTTCAAATAAAGATTTTAAGTATTCTCTGTTTTCCTTCTCTTCAAGGGATAAAGGTAAAATGTCTTCCTCCTACTCTGCACCCCCTTCTTCTGCACTGGGGTTCTGAGCATTGCTGTTATTTCCTTATGTTTTGGTTCCTGTTCAGAAGTTTCATCAATTTTCTTCTGTTTCAGTGTCCTGATTTCATCTTCACTCAATTCTTTTATTTGGTTTTTCTGTGTCTGTGTGGATTATTCAAATGGTTGGTAAGATCACATATTGTTGGTATTGCATTATCTCGAAGAACTGCCCTATAAGGACTAGTTCTATGGATCATATAAGTCTCAAAGTGTTTGGCACACAATCGGTAATGTTAAATTAGTTGATCAGGCGTTTTAACTTCTAAGTCGGCTCTCCTACAATTCTCCACTAACTTCTGGCATCTGGCTGGATCCCATGGGAACCTGAAAAAGGCCAGGTCCGACTGAGTGCTCTTCCGCGTGCAGCTGGGGGCCGTGCAGAAGCTCCACATTGTCGTCTGCTCGCCGGCCGGCCCAGCCCTACCCTCCCCCTTCCTCAGGCAGCCCGCCCGCCCATCGGAGCTGGGGAGAGGAGACAGGCCGGTGTGCCAGGAGGTGGGGGGGCACCTTACTACTTTTTAAACACAAGATGAGAATACGAAAATAATTTCACTTCTCTCCCTTCTCTTCCTCCCATGAGACCTTCAAAACACATTTATTCCGTCCCAATCCCATCCTACCCCTAGATTTTCTAAGATTGTTCAATATTTTTAGTTCCAGATTATTAGAATTTCCCTTATATTATGATTATGGCCCTTCTTTTTCAAGAGTTCTCAGCACTTTTGTTAGACATTCCTAGTCTATCTTTATACATTTTAATTATGTGTATAAATATATACATATATTTGTGTATCTCTATTCTTTGATTTCCCCAATCTAGAGTTCACTGCTGTGGTTCATTAGTTCTTGCTTAGAAAAGTGGTTCTTACTAGATGATGTAACACTTGTCTAAAAGGTATCTAAATACCTGTAGGAGTATTTGTGATTGTTACAATGACTAAAAATACTACTGAAATTTGATGCTTGGTACACAGGGATGCTGGATGTCTATCTCAGTAGACTTGAGGAAAAGGTTTTACCCTCTTATCTCCCATCAACAGATCACTGACAAATGATGTCAAACATTTATTCCACATATGGGCAAATATGGACCAATCTAATGCCTAATTTCTCAATGATTTAGGGGAATCAAAAGGAAACAACAATAAAGTCCTGGCCAGGTCAGTGAGTAGGCAAGTAAATTGGATACAGAAAAGAGAGACTAGAAATGGAAAACAGATATATCATGATGTATTGGTTAAGAAAGCAGACCTACTAGCTATGTGACCTTAGGCAAGTTACTTAACCTCTCTGTGCCTCAGTTTTCTTTTATGTAAAATATATAGAATAGAACCTACCTTTCAGAGTTGTTATTAAAATTAATGATTTATATTTTTAAGGTGCTTAGAATAGTACCTAGCATATGATTAGCACTAGAGGAGTTATGTTAAATAAATTAGTAAAATAGAAATGAAGCAACGAGGATGCTTACTAAATTCAAACCTTATCATTAAGTCTGTCTCCCTCAAAAACTTAAACAGAGGTTTTAAGTGTTTCAAATATGTTGACTCATTTATTCCTCACAACAGATCTATAGTTATTAGTACTACGGTTCTCATTTTACAGAGAAGAAAACTGGAGCAGGGAGAAGTCAAGTATTGCTTAAGATCACAAAGCTAGTAAAAGGCAGAGACTAAACTTGAACACAACTCATCTGGTTTTCAAATCCACTCTCTTAACCTCTCATACACAGTCTTTGTAATAAGTCCTGACTTTGATGATTAATCAACAATAACAGTAGATATGAAGACAAAGAACAGTGGTGAGAATGTGGTAGAAGATCAGATGCTAAGTGACCCCGTGAGTATTATTCTTAGCTTTAAGATAAATGTGTAACTGCCCTGCGAGCTTTAATAACACTCTGAAGGAAAGAAAACTTTGCCACTAGAGAGATTAAAAATTGGTCCTGACTAGTAGGCTCCAAACCCAGCCATCTATTACCTTTAACTATACAAATATGATCCCTCTGAACAGACTCTGAGCATAGATTACCCCATCTTCAAACAAGGAAGAAGGGTGACCCTTGCACAACATGGGTTTGAGCTGCATGAGTCCACTTACACGCAGATTTTTTTCCCAAAAAACATACAGTTGCAGGTTTTGCATATGCAGATTCAACCAACCTGGATCAAAATTTCCATCCCCGGTTGGTTGAATCTGTGGATGCAAAACTTATGAATATGAGGGCTGACTGTAATATACTGCCCCCTCCTTAAACCACAACCCCTCTAGTTATAGAACATTAGCTGTCAAACTAACCAACATTCAAGGGACAGGCAGAGTAAAAGACAAACACAGTGGAGAAGAGTTTGAAGAAAAACCAGACAGAAGCAATGGAGAGAATGTCTCAAAAGTGAAGCAGTGGTCAGTGAAATCAAATGCTAATGAAAGATCAAGAAAGATGTGGACAGCAAATTATCCACTGGATTTAATAAAAGGAGATAGTCAATAACCTTGCAAAAGCAGTAGTGGAGTGGTGGACAGTCAAAATCAGACTGTGATGGGTTGACGAGTTGAAGGTAAGGAAATAAAATTCTTTTCAGGTAATTCTTCCAAAAACTTTAGTTCTAAAGGAAGAAGAGAATGAAATAGGACACAAATAACAATAACAGCTAACATGCGGTGCTGTGCACCAGGCAATGTTCTAAGAGCTTTACATTACTTAACTAACACAGTACTTTCAATAACATAGGTTCTTTTACCCTCACCATTTTATACTGGTGGGCAAAGTGATGGGCAAAGTGAAGTATAGCGATTTTAATGTAAGGACATGTAATGTGACAGAGTAAAAATTAATATTTATTTTTCAATTTAATGTAATTTTTAAACAACTTCAGATGTATAGAAAACTTGCAAGAAGAATAAAAAGAATTTCTGAATACCCTTCACCCACATTTCCCAAATGTTAACATTTTACTACATTTGCTCTAGCTTTCTACATATACAAACACATTTTGGTTTCCAAATCACTCAAAGTTGTAGATATGCCCTAATACTCTGAAATACTTCAGTATAAACTTCCTAATAAAATGAATGCTCTTATATAATAAACACAGTAGAATTATTTAAAAACCAGGAAACTGAACAGTGAACCAATACTATTAACTATTCTAAAGATTTTATTGAGATTTTTCCAATTATCCCTATAAAATCCTTTATAGCAAAAGAAAATCCAAAATTATGTTACACAGAGTTGTCATATCCTTCTAATCTCTTTTAACCTGCAAAAGTTCCTGAGTTTTTCTTTCCATTTTATGATATTAGCATATTTAAAGACTGTAAGACAATTATTTTGTAGAATACCCTCATTTGGTTTTGTCTCATGATTAGATTCAAGTTATTCACTTTTGGCAGGAATTCAACAGACTTGATGCTGAGTTCTGTTCGGTGTATCTTATCAGAAGGTACATAATCCCATTTCTGGCAATGATAACTATGTTCATTTGGTTCAGGTAGTGTCTGCTAGGCTTCTCCGTTGTAAAGTCAAAAGTCAATAATTTGCTCTTTTAAGTTAAGAATAACTTATGAGGTTATTTATACCTTAAAACTGTGCAAATATCCTGTTACTAAAATTTTCACCCCCTAGTTTCCAGCATTTGTTAATGATTCTCATGTGAATCAATTATTGTTGTGATGGCTATTCTAATTCCATCCTTTGTTCTTCTACAATTATTAGTTGTTTTGCATTGTAAGGAAGAACTTCCCTTTCTCCTTACTCATTCATTAATTCATCCATTCAAGTGTGGATTCAGAGATTCTTACCCTATTGAATAGGTTATAATCCTTTTACTATCATTTATTTTGTTGCTCAAATTAGCCAGTAGGGGGTTCCTTTAAGCTGGCTCTTGTATCTTTCTGACACGTCTCTACCATTCTGTGAGCACTGTCTTGTTTTTATGGCCCAACAAGATGTTCCAAGATTATCTTCTTCTTTCCTTGCCCTAGCTCAGAAATCAGCCATTTCTCTAAAGAGCCCTGGTTCCTTTAAACGCTGAATGGAATTTAAAAACCAAAGTCTACCATAAAAGGGGATGCAGTACTACATTCTACAACATGCATGAACCTTGAAAACACTCTAAGTGAAGAAAGCCAGACACAAAAGGCCACTTATTATATGATTCCATTTGTATGCAATGTCCACAATAAGCAAATCCACAGCGACAGAAAGTAGATTAGTGGTTGTCAGGGGCTGCAGTAACGGGAGGATCAGGAGTTTCACGTTAGGAACTTGATTTTAGGGATGATGAAAATGTTCTGGAATTACAGAGTGGTCATGGTTGCACAACCTTGTGAATATACCAAAAACCACTGAGTTACATACTTAAAAGGGTGAATTTTATGGTATGAAATTATACCTCAATTAAAAAAACAAACAAACAAGATCTGGGCACTAGGTGTGCTCAGTGGTACTGGGGTTATTATTGCATGTAGGCCCTCTTAAAGGACAGCATTAGGAAACAGATGTTTGTATACTCATGTACGAATTCATATGTGTACATACAAATGTGTATAGACACACACATACATGCATATACACTCCAATACATCTAGCTCTCTATATAAAAACCCATGAAGTTCACATTGATACCTCCAATTCCAAGCCAATACTGCAGTATTTATTGTATCCTTCCCTTTTTTCAGATTTGTGATTCCCTTCCACAACAGTGTGGAATCTTAGAACAAGGAGAGTTCAGCTCTCTTCACCATTATACTTCAGTATATCTGTTTATTTTAATAAAACTATAATTTACTGAATAAAATTCGGCTGAATTGGTACTAAAAACAAAGATCTCTTAATTGGTACTCACAGTGATACTGTCCAAGAGTTTGGCCATATGTTTAATAATTTCACCATGTTGTACGGGTTGCATTTGCAGTAATTTCTTAATAACAACCACACTTTCAGCAACAACTATTTCTGAAAAAAATTCACATTATGCATATTAAATATGTATAATTCAATTCAAACTCATTATTCTTGGTAAAATGTAAATTTAAATTAGCAAAACATTCTACATGTCTTAAATGACTAGGTGAAAACTATAACCATGAGTGTACATCTAAATTTGGGGGGGTGAACCTTCATCTAAAGTAGGAGAGTATACTTTAATTTCTAACTTCTGTTGTTGTCTCCTAGCTTCTGATATCCCTTTCTAACCTCTGCTTCTTTAATTCAGAAAAGCAAAGTGAGGTTAGATTACGCAATCACCATAATGTTCAACTGTCTTTGGCTTTTAATCACAGCTCTCAAATACTGTTCTTTGATTCCTAGCAGTTATATAGTGGTAATCAAATACTTAGAATCTACATAACATTTTTTCAATTCTAAAGAAAATAGCAAACTTTAAAAAAATTCTTTAAGTGGTATGTCTAGAAAAGTGAGTAGCACGTATTATTAGTAGTAGGAAAGGTGTTACTATAGAAATAGCATGGACTTCAAGCCAGAAAGAGTGGGCTTGTGAGCTAAACCGTTTCCATTTGATGCATGAATCCACTCTCTGCATTTCTTGGCCCAACTCTGCATTTCTTGGCCCTGAGAGGCTGACTTCTGTGGACTGTATCAGCCAGATTCCTTTGTCCCTCACTTACAGGTATGTTTAGCCAATAGGAAGCACCAGCAAGAAATCAGGGGGCAGGAGAGAATATTTATTATCCTGGATCCCTCTCCTGCCAGACCTCCCTGGCAGTGCTAGTATTCCTCTATTGAAGGTTTCAGTTCCTATGAGTGGCTCTCTCCTTCAGGGTCTGTTAAGTGTCCCGACTCCTCAAACCACTTCCCTTCAATTCTACATATGGTAAAGGCTTCCCACCGTTGCTACCCTGCGAGCCCCAGGGTGTTACAGTATATCTTGTTGGTTTCCCTTAATCCCACCCACAATTTATAAATAAATAGTTCCTTCATTAAATTCTCTTCAATTGTCCCTTTTAAGTGTATCATCTGTTTCTTGCCAGGGCCTTAACTAATATAGTAATTCGTACTAGGAGTGGCTCTAGGAAGCAGATCCTCAAATTGGGATTCTGAGATTGAGTTATCACAGGCTAATAACTGGTCCAGAGTTACGATTTTAGTGGCACCGGTAGAGAAATGTCATAAACTAGTAAGAGCACCTGACCTAATGGAATGAATCTTATATAAATGATTACTAACGTTACTGATGCCAAAGAAATACACCAACACTGCCTTTACTTATTATTCTGGCATTTTTATTAACTGAGATTCATGGATATTAGAGATTCCCCTGGCAAACACATAGGTTTATTTTAATATTATTCTGGAAATATACCATGACTTGTGTTCTGTTACTCTTTTTCTCTGAAATATATTTTCTTATCTAGCTCCGTTTAAGAATATAAGCAAAATTTTTTATCATTCTAATTATTATTAAACATATGTATTTCATATTATATATATGTGTGTATATACACACACACACACACACACACACCTCTTTCTCCCTGGAAATGATACATTAATATTTCATAATGTTTCAGTTTACAAAATGATATATTTCTCTTTAAGTCTCATAATAACATATGGTAGATATCTTATTATCATCTTAAAGATGAAGAAAGAGAAATGCACTGAAGAATTCAAACTCAGAACCAGAATGTACCATTTTATCTCTAATGTTCTATGTTACTATGAGCAGGTATTACTTTTATAAAGACCACCTCTTGGAGCTATGAGGAAAACAGAAACAAATCAGAATGAGACTCTGCCCTCATCAAACTTACACTCTGCTAGGAAACATTAAGTGGTTATGTAAGCAATTACCATGCAAAGTAAAGTATGGTTAAGTATGGTTTTGAAGAATCCATAGTAAAAAATTTATCTTTTTAAAATATATTATTGCAAAACTAGCCTAAGTAAAAAAAAAAAAAAAAGTTGTATAATTTTAATAATCCACATGTAGAGGCAGGGTTGGCTATAGTTGAAATAAATTTGGCATTATTTACCCTTTGGTGGCACTTTAGTTTCCTATTGTTGTTGTTATAGATTACCACAAACTTAGTGGCTTAAAGCAACACAAATTTATCATTTTACAGTTCTGGAGCCAGAAGTTAACACGAGTCTTGTGGAGCTAAAATCAAGGTGTTAACAGGACTAAGTTCTCCACAGAGGTTCTAAGGGGAAATCTGTTCTTTGCCTTTTCAAAATTTTAGAGGCTACCCACATTCCTTGGCTCAAGGCCCCCTGCCAGCAAAGACATCATTCTAGCCTCTGCTTTTGACATCTGACTTTCTTGGTTACATTGGGTCCAAGATTATTGGATGAATAATCTCTCCATCTCAAGAATTTTTTTTTTCTAACTTGTTAGTTTCTGCTGCATAACAAAGTGAATCAGCTATATGTATACATATATCCCCATATCCCCTCCCTCTTGCATCTCCCTATCCCACCCCTCCAGGTGGTCACAAAGCACGGAGCTGATCTCCCTGTGCCATGCAGCTGCTTCCCACTAGCTATCTGTTTTACATTTGGTAGTGTATATATGTCCATGCCACTCTCTCACTTTGTCCCAGCTTACCCTTCCCCCTCTCTGTGTCCTCAAGTCCATTCTCTATGTCTGCGTCTTTATTCCTGTCCTGCCCCTAAGTTCGTCAGAACCTTTTTTTTTTTTTTTAAGATTCCATATATATGTGTTAGCATACGGTATTTGTTTTTCTCTTTCTGACTTACTTCACTCTGTATAACAGACTCTAGGTCCATCCACCTCACTACAAATAATTCCATTTCGTTTCTTTTTATGGCTGAGTAATATTCCATTGTATATATATACCACATCTTCTTTATCCATTCATCTGTCGATGGACACTTAGGTTGCTTCCATGTCCTGGCTATCGTAAATAGTGCTACAATGAACATTGTGGTACACGACTTTTTTTGAATTATGGTTTTCTCAGGGTATATGCCCAGTAGTGGGATTGCTAGGTCATATGGTAGTTCTATTTTTAGTTTTTTAAGGAACCTCCATACTGTTCTCCATAGTGGCTGTATCAATTTACATTCCCACCAACAGTGCAAGATGGTTCCCTTTTCTCCACACCCTCTCCAGCATTTATTGTTTGCATCTCAAGAATCTTAATCACATCTGTAAAGTTCCCGTTGCCACATTAGGTAACATATTCACAGGTTCCAGGCATCAGGACCTGGAAATCTTAGGCGTTGGGTTGGAGGGGGAGGGTGTTATTCTACCCTACCCAGGTGCCTTCTCATCCCCTTTGGGTAATTCCACCCTACTTTTCCTTTATGCTACCTCCTGGTTTTCAAAGACCTCAGCACTGCAGTGGTACTCCACCACAAGTACAAAGTGATCTTATGTTCTGGGCCTTTCCAAGCTTTCTCCTTGTCCTCAACAGAACTTAATGGTCCTCACTCTAAGAAGTATAGCCTACTATTTCTAAACATTTTAATTTTATTTTGGTAAGAACACTTAACATGAGATCTACCCTCTTAACAAATTTTTAACCATATGATACATTACCATTGACTACAGGTACAGTGTTGTACAGTAGATCTCCAGAGCTTATTCACCTCCCTTAACTAAAATTGATGCCTGCTGATTAGTAGCTGCCCATTTCCCTTTTCTTCTAGCCCCTGGCAAGTACCTTTCTGTCCTTGGATTCTATGAATTTGACTATTTTAATACGTCATACAAGTAGAAACATTCAGTATTTGTCTTTCTGTGACCAGATTATTTCACTTAAGTTTCTCAAGATTAGTACAGCCTACTATTACCTTCATTTTACAAATGAGGAATCTGAAGCACAGGGAGATTGGGTAATTTATTCAAGACAACATTAACATTCAAAAATAGGTAGTCTAGTTCTGCATGAGAGCAGACAGCTGGCAATTGAGTAAGTGGTCAATATACAGGAAGACTGTAGTACACTTGTTTATTATTGCCTCCCTCCATTAGGCTGTGAGCTCCTTATGGGCAGAAACTTTCTATAGGCTGATGAATATCTTATTCATCTATTCTACACATACTAAATACCTCAACTGATTCGACTTTTCAACAAATGCCTATTATATTATATAAAACAAACAAAACAAAAAATAGTCTTTTGCCCCAATTCTTTTAGTTTACAGTAGATGGTAAGAAGGTTATTCAGACAAGCAAATTTTGCTAATATATTACCTAAAGAAAATTAACTGAGGAATTAAATTATCCTAAGTCAAGTGAAATGCAGATTTCTCCTTAAGGTCTTTAAGAAATTTGTTTATCAGTGAAACTTACATAGTGATAATGGACTATTTTAGGGCAACCTTCAAGTCTGCCTAGAAGTCCTGTCCATGCCAAGAAGGAAGAAGACAACAACAACAAAAACCCCTACAGGTCAAGAAGAATATATTAAATATATGTAAAAACAATGGAGTCTCAGTGCTGTCCCTGGGGTTGTAAGATACATTATCTAAAAAGAGGTGAGGTATTCATACTAATATAAAATCAAAGAGTCATAGACCCTTAGAGGGCCAAAAGATCTTACAGATTTTAAAGAAACTGAGGTCTCATTCACAGCATTTATTCCTAAAAACAGATCTTTCAATAGGAAGAGAAAGGGGCTCTGTTGTAACAAATGATCATTTTAAGTTAAAAATATTATTACGTTCTTTAATGTCACTAAGCCAGTTTCCAAACTATGAAAGTGAAGCACATATGATAAACAGTTAAAGAATCAGGCAAATGATGATTGTGAAATCAGAACCTGAAAAATACAATTTAAGTTTCTTAATATTCAAAGCAGAAAAAAAATCCACGGTTATAAACAGAGTTTTGATTTACCAAAAACAAAAGCCTGAACATTAAAATGTCAGAGTTTAAATGAGTAAATCTACCTTGAAGAGTGATTATAAATTATATTAGTTTCCCATTGACTAATTATAAAATGATCTATTCTTCCCTTAAAAGTACTACAGGGTATAGGATATTCATCTTCTAAATCAAAGTCAATAAAAAATTAAGAGTTTGGGATTAACATATACACATAACTATAAATAAAATAGATAATCAACAAGGACCTACTGTATAGCACAGGGAACTCTACTTAATATTCTGTAACAGCCTAAATGGGAAAAGAATCTGAAAAAAAATAAATATATGTATATGCATAACTGGATCACTTTGCTGTACACCTGAAACAAACATAACATTGTAAATCAACTATACGGCAATATAAAATAAAAATTTTTTTAAAATAGATAAAGGAAAAGCTTGCTAAAAAGAAAAAAGTACTACAGGGGTACAGAATATTCATCTTTTAAATCAAAGTCAATAAAAAATAGTTTTTGAGAAATTAATGTGTTAGAAAGCCTAAGTAGAAACAACTGCTTTAAAATCCAGCTTGAAAATTTCACATGAGAAAAAGTGGTCAAAATATAAAACTGACAAACCTTAGATCCATTTTGTATTTGAAAGAACTAGCCAGTATTCTAACTGATTTGTGGTGCTTTTTGTATGCAATCAAATTGAAGTGTGTCTTGTTTGATCAAATAGAAAGTCATTATTAAAGACATAGGAAAATGAAAACATATTTTTTAACTCACATTTTAAAGTGTGACATAGAAATAGAGACAAAAAGGATGTTATTGTTAAAAGTAGAAATAGATAAAAATGGATGACATTTAGCACCCTATCCTCTGTAGTTACCTTCTACAGTCAATTTTTTTTTTATATCTATTTCCTTGATAATTTTTCTTGCCACTTATTTGAAGTTACAATACTGCATATAGAAAAATGTTCTATCCATCATAATATCTTGAATTTACAGGTTAAAATTTATAAGTTTATGCTTACAGGAAAGATCATTCTTATTTGGGGATAAATTTTGTTTCGAATTTTTTTTCATTAGAAGTATTTACAATAATGTTACAGCTTTCTAGAGATCTACATCTGGAAAAAGACAATTAGGCGTAACATAGTAAAAATTTACTTTTCAAATAAAATATAAAAAGTAATCAATTTTGTTATGTTTCACCTTATGGTTGCTATGTCATATATGCCTGGGTCTAGATATGACATAATTATATTTAGAATTCCACAAATAATTTCAATAATTTTACACAGAAAATTATGCTTTTCCTAAAAAAATCCCTTGTTTTAATCTCATTTTAATTAAATTATTTTAAAGGTGAAAGCTGAATCATTTTTCTTTCTTTCTTCAAAAGGTCTCATTTATTCTAAAGCCATATCATAGAAATAACAGACATTTACCACAGAAAGTATGAAATCTAGATTATGTACTTTACTGGATATTACCTATCCAGTTTTACAAAATGTTTAGACACTGGCTTAAAAACATGAAGCTGTTCCAAACTGATGACTTTTAAATCTAATTAATCTTGAATATAAAATTATTAAGTGACTTTCTGGAAAAAAGCTTTGAAGTTACACATTTACATACTTTTTTGATCTAGTCTTTATAACTTCTCATGTTGTAAAGTCATTTGCCTGCTTTTAGCACCCTCTGCAGGTGAACCAATATTATACATGACATATGTCATTAAAAACCAGTAAAATAGAACCTTTGTGGAAAGGGTGCAATGAAGGTGATTAAATTGTGAAGAAATAAAATAAACAAATTATACTTTCTTAGTTCTGGTCAGGCAAGAAAATTCTGTTTGTAAGTTAATTATCTAATTTACTAAAACAACAAAAAAAACTGTGTGTGTGTGTGTGTGTGTGTGTGCGTGTGTGTATTTCAAAGATAAAATGTTACTATTCATTGTAACCATGCTACTGACATACAGGAAAAACTAAAATGCAATACTAAAAAAGAAGTTACAATCTGTAGATCATACCAAGAATATTGAAATGAGAAATTATTTGAAAATAAAATGAAGCTGTCAACTTACCATCCCTGTTGGACAGCAGACACACCAGGCCAGTAAGGCATGTGTCAGTGACTTCTGAGATGTTGGTGGCACATCTGCCTATAGTCTGAATAGTGGCTGCTGCAAACTGTTTATCCTGGCTTTTCACATAGGTCTAAAAAATTATCTCAGTTAGTTCATACATTGGCACTATCAAGTGAACAAAAAAATCCCTAATATATTAAGCTCTGTCAGAATATAAGAATTCTAGAATACATAATCTTCTCATCTAAAGGCATAACAAGAGGTCCAACTCCTGAATTAATTTAGTTCTGTTTTTTCACTTAAAGAATGTGGCTACAGAAGAGGCACATTTTCAAGCCAGGTTCATTCACCTGTGGCTACAGTGGCTTGTGACTCCAGAAGAGATAGTGGGGAGCAGTCACCCAAGGACAGCAATTAGTTTAAGTGCAAGGTTGAAAGAGATGATGAGAACCCTCTCTTTGGAGGTTTCAGTTCATTTAACCAGCAGCATCTGTGAATCTATGAAAAAAGGGTTGCTTTTTCAGAGATACTAAAGCTAAAAATTGGGCGAAGAGGAGGAAAAGGATCAATATGCCACTGATAAACATTTTATACTTTCAAAATGGTATCTGAATGGTAGTAAACTGCAACAGCTACAGTGAGTAGCATTCCAATAAAGACTTTATAAATACTTGATTTGCAACAAAATAAAACACCACACTTTTGAAAAAGATTTTCTTGAAAAGAATGCTTTAAAAATACACTGTAAACCATATATTTATATAAACTTAAAAAGAAATTAATCACTTATTTATTACAGACCTAAAGAATTTCACTTTGGTTATAACTTTCCTAATTTAAAAACTAAGCTTTTATTGTATACAGAAACAAATGTATTTTTAATAAATATGCATATTTATATACATTACATATAAATGGAATTTAAAATCCCATTTTCAACTGAAATTTTAAAAAATGATTCCCAACCTCAAACGACAAGTACATAATGTAGAATTAACACCACGTTCATCTAACATGCAAAACAGGATATGCATTTAAATGGTGCCTAAATGGCAAATGGAGGAGAAAATCCAAGAATATCTAAAAGGCACACGAATTTAGTGAAAATGGTACCAAAACACGATTAAATGTTGAGGAAATAAATTAAACAAATTAAACTCTCTTAGTTCCATGTAGGAAAGATCAACTGTATTTAAAACCATTTCCCAGTTGATTACCTAATTTCCTCAGTTACAAAAAACTGAGTCTTTAGAAAAGTTGTCTATTTTCTCAAAAAGTTATGAATAAACTGTACACATCTATGAACATAACCCATAAACACAGAAATAAGGTAAAAAATAGACAGTGATAAAAAAGGATACATGAAGAAAGAATATATTAAAAAGTCTGACTAAACAATGGACCTTACTAAACATCCTGATATTAAATGAAATGACTAGATCACCAATATCCTGAAACAGGTAAATAATGCCATAAAATTACCTGAGACTCCTTCCCTACAACCCCAGTAACCCTGACATAAGCAGAAAATAGACAGCAAAAGGACCCCCAAACAGATTACACAGATTACACATGATAAGAGGAAAAGCAAAAACTGCAAACACAAAGACAAAAACTTTAAAATAAAGTCAAATTTAAGCAATGTTCTATACCACAGATTACTAGATAAGAACTTGAGATACTATATTTTCTGGTATGTAAATATAAGATGAGCAGATATCCTAATTTTACAAGGACTTTTTCTAGAAAAATATATAGCATGAAAGTATAGTAATTCAGTTACAAAATTATAAAGCATGAATATGTTATAATATTCTACTACCCCTGTTAAAAGTGTAAGATCACACAGTTAAAAAGAAATACAATGTCTATATGGCTAAAAAGAAATTTAATGCAGGCAAATAGAATGACTATGGCAACAAAATAAGTTAAATCTATAAAAGCTGGGAGTTGACAACAATTTTGTGATTCGTGTGTAGCATGTGGTATACTTTTGCTAAGAAAACTGCTGATGAGATGTAAAACCCGTACTACTGATATGAGGTTTTCTATTACTGTGCTCCACCACTAAGTCTTCAGAGCTAACCCTTTCATCATAAAGGGCATAAGATCCATGAGGTAACTTTTTAGTATTTTGGGGGGATGTGTAGCTGGGAAACATCTCATCCAACAGCACACATGATTTAAAAAATACAGCAAAACAAAACATTAACAACAATTTAAAAAATCATGATGAGGCCAATTTTAAACCAATTTTTTGGAGCTATACATGAAGCTAAGAGGATAATGTCTGAAACAGTAGTAGGCCAATCAAATAGGGACAATCATGTAAGAAGTGAAGCCATTTTCATGAGTATAGCGTATAGCATGGACTATTGATGATGACAGCACAAAAAGATAGAATCGTTACAGTGACTTATTTTCAAACAAGGAGTTATAAACCAGTCTCTCAAATTCTATGATATGAAAACATGAAAGGGACTACCATTCCATTTCCCTTAAATTTTAGATTTGTAGTTAATGTTTATTCTTGAAAATTTATAAATTTATTAGTTGTCAATCTTGCCCCAAATCACTGTTTTATTTATACAATTACACATATCTAAACTGAGAAAGATATATATCTTACTTTAAACTGAACAGATGCTTTAGAAGTTATTGTATAATTAGCACTGTACACAAACCTGAAATTCTCGAAGAAGAGTTGATATGTTGGCTTCATTTGCCAAGTTTGTCAAAATTTCAAGCTATGATAGAAAAAAGAGAAAGTAAACAGTTTAAAACACACAAAAAAGGATGAATTTAATAAAGGTTATGCATTTAATAGAAAGGTAATTTCTGTTTTTAAAAAAAGTTACACTATTACAAATGTGAGGCATTATACTCTTCAGGTGAACTTTGTCTCCCTACACCTACAAACAGAGAATAATTATATAGTGTCTAAAAGTAATTACAAAAAAGAGAATCCTACGTCTTCCTTAGTTGTTTCTCCCAACTTTATAGTTTATATCTAATTAACCTAAACAACTTAAGGTAGTTTTATTTCTTTTTCTTTTAATAATAAAGTTAGAAAACGACTTGCCCTCCATGTAGTATCTCTATATTCCAGATACCAATTAATTCCCTTATTTAGTTTTTCTTCATCCTACCATCTCAAATATCTAGAGTTTAATTCTCTCTTCCAGATTTACAGTTACAAGAAATATGCAATTAAAAGCTCATCTCCAATAGGCTTGCTAAAAAAATTTCAGTTTCTACTCATAAAAAAATATTCAATTAATCTGAAGGAAAGCTTCAAAAAGGAAAAAAGGAACAGAAACAGATGGGACAAACAAAAAACAAAACACAAGATGTAGACATAAACACACTCATATCAATAATTACATTAAAAGTAAATGGTCTAACACTTCAACTAAAAGGCACAGACTGTAGCAGTTCTTTATATATTCTGGATAGTAGTCAATTTTCAGATATATGTACTGGAAATATCTTCTCCTAGATTATGAATTGACTTTTCATTTTATTTTGATGAGAACATTTTAATTTTTTGTACAATTTTAAAAAACAATCTCTAATGTACAGAAAAGGTAAAAAGCAGTTTTTATCTGAACCATCTGAGTCCAGAGTCATCAAAATGATACCACATCATCTCCAAACACATCTGTACATATATTCTACAAACAAGGACACTGTCCTACAGACCACAATACAACCAAGAAAACCAGGAAATTAACACTGATACATCATATCTATGCAGTAATAACTTATATTTAAAATTCACTAATTATCTCAACAATGTATAAAAGAAGAATCCAGATCCATATCATACATTTTATTTAGTTGTCTCTTTAGTCTCCTTCAGTCTGAACGTTTCTCAACCTTTCTTTTGACCTTCACGAAGTGGACACTTTTGATGATTACAAACCAATTATTCTGTAAATTTATCCTTCAATTTGGGTGTGTCTTAGTTTTTCAATTTTTGTTTTTTTGTGATTAAACTCAGTTTCCATGTGAAGAACCAATCTTTCCAATATTTACTGAATAGTCTACTAATGAATAGTCCTCACTGGTTTACAATGTCTCCTCTCTTATATGGTACATTTTGATATGCATAGATCTGTTTCCAGGCTTCATGTTCTATTCCACTTATTTTTCTATCTAAATATCACACTGTTTTAATGATTATAACTTTATACCCATAACTATATTCTATACTGTAGTTGCCATTCCCTGAACACAACACTCTTTCATAATCTCTTGTGTTGGCATAAAATGTGCCTTTCTCCTATACCCAATGCTACAACCTCCCAATCAACTTACCTACCAACAACAAAAAAATTGACGAAATCATGTTATTCTTTTTAGAGCCACTCAAACATCATCTTTTCCACCAGTCTTTTCTAAATATCCCAGAGAATTAGCCCCATCTTTATCTTTTTCCACAACACTCAATTCAAACCTCTTTATCACTTAAAACACATAGTGCTGAAATTATCTATTTCCATGTCTGTCTCCTTCACATACTTCACATACTGTGAGTTATTCAAGGTATAGGTAGCATGTCTTAACTTTGTATTATTAGAATGTAGCACAGTAATTAGTATATAATAATGTAGTTTAAAAAGCATAAAGAAAATCCCTCAATGTATCTATTTAAAAAAAAAAAAACAGGTCTCCATTTTGCAGATGCTAAACCAAAAGTTACAGCAATAGCATCAAAGTAAACATGCATTAGAGTATCTGAAAAATAAGAGCATGCATACCTTCAGTATCTTGATCATAGTTGGATCGGTTGACCTAACATAAAAACTCTTCAGATAAGGTTCAAACATACCCTAGATTACAAAAATAAATATATAAATACATTTATGGTACTAGTGTATTCATTTCTCTCTTGAATTTTGTGTTCACAATGTACGTACCTTTCTTTGAATTGACATAGTTGCTATATTCTGTAGGACAATATACTGCACCTCCCTAGAAATTAAAGGAGAATTTTCACTGGGTATATTCTCCAATGAAATATCTTTAAGTAAACAAGTAAACAGTACATTAAAGAAAAAGAATCAGCAATAAGACTCATATTGAGTGGAACTCTTAAATATAATATTGAAAAGTTTTTAGTAAATCTTAGATATTTATGCCTTCTTTTAAAAATACATTTTCCCTATAAACTATTAAATTAGATTTGATTCATCATGAGGAAGAGTTAAAACAAATTTTATAATACTGTATTCCTAAGATGTAGAGTCAATACTGTAGCTGCTCTGAACACGTGCAAAGAAAGTATTCTTAGGGCTAATGGAACAAACATGACCACAGTGTTAATACAAACTCTTGACTGGAAGGCTCACCATGTGCCTCAATTCTGCCCAGAGTGAAAGATAGATTTTTTAAAAAGCCATGTTATTTTATGTCCAATTATCTAAGAAATGAACATGGAAATGAATCTGGTATAATGCTTCATGTGAAAGACGCATTCCAGATCCTTCTTTGAACCAGCTATGGAAAACAAAAATTATTGAGCTGTTAAAAGGGAAAGAACGACTGACTACGTATAAAGACAAAGGAAATAGTATCTTACTAAAGAATGGCAAAAGCCAAACTAGGGCTAAAGTTGTGGCACTAAGTTTGAGTATGGATGAAAATAAATATTTACCTTTCTCCTTCCAACTCCAATAGCATAAGTACTCAATGGAAAAAAATTTTTTAATTTAAAATAACTAATTACTGCAAAATATCCAGGGTAAGCTAAATAGCTTGAAACAATAGTATTCTTAAATATAGAAAACAAAACAAATGGCAAAATCTTTTTAAACACTGAAAGTATATGCCACAGGAACTCAAAGTTTTCTGAATTGTTGACCTGAACTGCAGAATTATAGAGAGGTAAAATTAAAGAGAAAAGTATTCTGCTATCTATCTATCTATCTACCTACCTACCTACTACCTACCTACCTATCTCCAGGAAAAGAAAAGAGTATGCATTTCTTTAAAATAAGTAGCTATTAAGAACATAGCTCTTTTCTTAAATAGAACAAACTATAGTAATTAAATATTGTAACTTTACAGGAAGCAGTAATTCTGTCATACACTACATAATTCAGCATATGTATTGCTTTATATAAAGTCATGTATAATTACACTAAGTCAATCTGATAATACATTTAATATAGTTTTTCAGTGATTCCAGACTTAATAGAACTCCCAAACATTATTATTGCCACACCTAGAAATATCAAACACTAATACTAGGCTACTGGTAATAGCATATACTATATGCCAAAAAAATATTTTCAACTTCTTTGGGCTTGAGGTTAAAAAACCTTCAATATTTAGCATTAACTTTGAGATCAGTAATCTAAAGGCTTTTATAATAATCCCCTTAAGTATGAAATCTCATTGATAAAATACAGTCAGAGCTGCATGTTAAATGCCTAAGAGACACATTTTATTTGTTCAGACATTACTTTTAAAGTAATACAAAAGAAAACACATAAAAAATCATGTCCTACCTATTGCTACGAAGTAAACGCACTAGTGATTTAGAAATAATGCCAGCTTCCGATTTTGGTGCTATGTGCCAATACAGCTGAGCAACTGCCATAACCACCTAAAAAGTAAAGCAGAGAACAATAAGAACTATAACAGTTTCATACTACAGTTTCAAAGTATATTCTTACATATTATTTCCTTTAACTCCTACAAAATTGCTGTGAAATAAGATGAATATGTTGTTACCCTATGTAGCAGGTTGAATAGTGTTCCCCTAAGAGTGTCTACCCTCAGAATGTGACTTTATTTGAAAATAAAGTCTTTGCAGATGTTATTAAGGCAATGACCAAGGTGAGATCACACTTGATTGGGGGGCCCTAAATCCAATGTGAGTGTCCTTATCAGAGACAGAAAAGGACACACAGAGAAGAGGCAGTATGAAGATGGAGGCAGAGACTGCACTGAGGCATGTAAGTCAAGTAATGGCAAAGATTGCTGGCAACCACCAGAAGCTAATTTCTCCCCAGAGCCTCCAGGAGGAACCAATCCTGTCGACAACTTGATTTTTAGACTTCTGGCCTCCTGAAATGTGAGAGAATACATTTCTATTGTTTTAATCCACTCAGTTTTTGGTAATTTGTTACGGCAACCCTAGGAAGCCAAGAAATCCTCAGAAAAGAAAATGAATGTTAAACGAACTACCCAAAGTCTGCCAGCCAATACACGGCAAGGCTCAACACACACTCCAAATCCCATACTCTTCCTAGTGCAGCTGCTGCTCTGAGACAGGGAATGAAACCAGACACTTAAAGGTAACAGCAGTAAGTAGGTTAAAATTTTAAAAACCAAAAAAAGTCAGTATATTTAAGTTTTAATTAAGGGGACTCTATTAAAACAACTCCTCTAAAACAGCAGCATTTGAAATGATCTTGCTTTTCAAAATGCAGAACCTTAAAAATAGTCTTTGGTTCAAAGCTATTATAGGGGTAATCAGAATTTCTCTGTCATAAAATATAAGAGTACTATGTTTCCCCTACGTGCCTCTACACTTAGATCCAGAGACCAAAAGTCCAGACTTCCCACTTGCTGAAAGTATCCAGTTCAGCGTGTGGCAACTGCAGATAGAGAGCTACAGAAATTAATCATCTTACCTTTGGTAAGGAAGATATATTAATACTACTTTACTTCTGCTTGAACTATAAAGTTCTATTAAGTATATGGCAGGAGTTTTACATATGCCTAAAGAGTATACAGTACCTGAGGGTGCTCAAAACAAAAACAGTTCCTTCTAAAACTAAGAAACATTTAAAAAAAATAGAGTTACAGGATCCTCAAGTTACTGCTGTATGGCATTTTTGTGTACATTTTTTTAGATGACTGATTTATAGCTTTCAGACATTACTTGGGGATTTGAGGAGTTTAAGGATATCTTATTTCTTAACTTGTGATCTACAAATACACTTTAATTATACAACAAACTCTTCTGAATTTAAAATCTTATTAAGAAAAACTCAATTAATGATTGACTTAATCTACAAATAGGTGACAGTCATTTTTTAAAAATATTAAAGCATACAGATGGCTAATAAGTATTAGCATATGATAGAAGAGAAAGCTGAAGCTTAATAAACTGTACTTTCTATATGTGTCAATGTTTTTAAGATCCTAGATTCCACTTAGTACGTCATCTGTTCTGATACATTAATTAGGGCACTCCCAAACCCAAAAGGGCTAAAGGATCTTCTTTTCCCCAATATTTACAAATCTAACAGTTTTTAAATCTCTTCAATACCCAAAATTTGACATTTATAGTCTAATTTGTAAAAGCCATGAGGGAAGCTCCCATAACTCCAAACTCCAAAACAACTAAAAATATACCTCATAGGCCTTCGGCAGTTACATTATGTATGTTCATAAGAAAGTACATCCTATAAGAACTTTTCTATTTCTAACCATTCCTCCTCTGTCACCTTACCTAGACTGTCCAAACAGCCTCCCAACGGTGCTTTCAGCATCTCTTATCGCCAATTCAATCTACACAGCACTGACAGACTAAGTTTCCTGAACAAATTCTCAAAGTCTCTCTTGCAAGTTGAGAATAAGGCTAAACCAAAGAACCTCTATTCACAATTCTTCAAAAGCCAACCTTTATATATATTTAGCAGCATCAAATAAGCAGGATACTAAAAGGTATTGGAACAAAAAATAAACTACCTCTATTTGGTACACAATCAAATCAAGCAGGGAACCAAAACATACTGGTACAAAAAGTACAAACCACCTCTATTTGTTTCACTATTTAAGAACATTTTTGATCAGTGAGTATTTGAACTATAAAACCAATTTCCAAGACAAAGTTAAATTAATAGTGAGTCAATTATAAAGTAGTTTTAGGTGGCAAGTTACAGTACTTAAGTACCATCAGGTCAAGCGAGACCATACTAAAATATAAGCATATTTTACAACATTAATAAAATAACATATGTGTTATTATTGTGCATAGTACTTAATCATGATTTAGAAACTAAGTACTAGGTATTAGATAAAAACTTCCCAAGATACATATACAAAGCTTAGGGACCAAATTCTCAAGCATCAGAAAACAAAGGAAACTCTCATTTTCAAAGTTTTTACTACTTGAACAGAACGATTCATTCAGAATTTTTTTAATTGAAAGAAGTTTAAGAAAATGTTGAACTTGAATTCCTCAAGCCTTACACAAAACTTCCAGTTAACAGGAAACACAGGATATAGTAAAGGAAGCAACCAGACAAATCCAGAGGAACATTCTGCAAGACTTGAGAGGTTTAAAAGAAGTAGGGCTTCCCTGGTGGCGCAGTGGTTGGGAGTCCGCCTGCCGGTGCGGGGGACACAGGTTCAAGCCCTGGTCCCGGGGGATCCCGCGTGCCGCGGAGCGGCTGGGCCCATGAGCCACAATTGCTGAGCCTGCGCGTCTGGAGCCTGTGCTCCGCAACGGGAGAGGCCGCGATAGTGAGAGGCCCGCGCACTGCGATGAGGGGTGGCCCCCGCTTGCCACAACTGGAGAGGGCCCTCACGCAGAAACGAAGACCCAAACACAGCCATAAATAAAAATTAAAAAAAAATAAAAAAAATTAAAAAAAAAAAGAAGTAACAACCAGACCCAATGCAGCACAACTGGTTTAGATGAACGAGTTATAAGATGAACGAATTTAAGACAAATTGGTATTAAATGAGATGAAATTTTACTGAAATAGAAATAGAGAAATGACTAGAAAAAAAAACAGGTTAAAAAATACTATGTGTACTATGATTTTTATCTGGTTTAAAAAATATATATGTATAGACATACACACATGTGAAATAGGTACATTTATGCAGAAAAAATCTGGAAAAAACTGCATTAAGATATTATAACAGTGATTTCTGTGTGATGGGAATGTAATGGTTTAATTTTATTTAATTTTGCTAGTCTGTATTTTCTAATTTTCTACTGTGTACATGTATTCTTCTAAAATATAAAGTGTTATTTAAAATAAAAAGATGTAAACAACAACAACAACAACAAACTTAGGATCCAAGTAAGGATGACTTTTAATTATTCCTACCAGCTAAAATTTTTATATGAGGCATTATGCTAGGTGCTTTTACTACATGTTAGTCTCTTCAAAACTCTTATCAGGTAAATACAAATATTATGTACTGATACCAGATTAAGTACTCACAACAACAATCCAGTAATAGAGAAATATACACAGTCCTCCAATCAACTGGTAAACATCTTGAACTTATATCTTAGGAATCCAATTAACAAAACCACAAAAAGGAAATGAAGTCCAGTAGGCATACAGCTACCAAACCAAGTAATCGTATTAAAACCTGCTTTTTAGTATATAAACAAATAAACCAACAAATGCTCCATTAGCACACTCAAAAATAAAGACTTATTTACTGAACTTACACACTTTTAACCACTGTTTTAAAAAATCTGTGAATTATTTCTTATAATGGTTTTTACATACCGCTGCATTCCTGCTCTGAAGCAAAGGCTTTGTATTCCGAATTAAAAGTCTATGGTCTGGATCCATAGTATATGGCTTCTTCCTTTTGTCAGTCTTTTCCTTCTGTTCCTCATCAGAATCATAGAAATCCTTTTCATTGTCCTCTAGACCCTCACCCTACAGGAAAGAAATCCAATCCCAAGATTAGTTCAGACCTGGGACAGCCCAAATATTACACAAAGAGAACTTTTTAAAAAACATTTACAATAATGATAATATTTTACTATAGAATACTACTGTTGAGGCAATTTGAAATTAGTATGTTACCTATATGGAAGAAAGGCCTTGCTTTTTCTCATATTTTATGACACAGTAACTGTCTTTTAGTGCAATAGATTATACTTTTATATTATATAGTAAACCTCTGAAAATATTAAATTACCATAGAAATAACCACAGCTGCCCAAAGGGAAAACCTAACCATTAAATTCTAACAAAGCCTAGAATATGAGACTACCCAAAACCTGAAAACTGTTTCCATAAATTATCAGTCACTCTGTAACTGAATCAAAGGGTCAGAAGAAAGAAGAAAATTGTTTGAACTGCAACACAAATAAAAGAAATCATTAATAAAGTTTGACAGGTTAAAAATTGGTAATTAAGTAGATCCCTGTGTCGTCAAGACTCAGTTCGAGATTTATGTGTATCCCTGAGAGTTGATTCTATGTTTTTGTTTTGTACTTTTCATTTGAATTCTTTATTATCTCTGTCAATAAAATCAGCCTATAGGTATTTAGTCCTAAAAATAAATAAACAAACAAATGAAAAAAAGCACACAAAGACAATAATATTTAAGTGGATCCAATGCAACTACCGTTTAGAGGTAATTTCTGTTACCAAGTACTTGAAACATACTTTCCACTTCTGGGAAGATGGAATAGATATACTTTTTCCTATTCCTCTCCCTAAGTACAACTAGAAACCCAAGACATTATATATAAAATAAATATAAAAAAGAAAAGACAGAGAAGAAGAAAGACTGGATAGGGATCTAAGGATCCAAAGAATGACACAACAGTGAGTTCCTTGGATTTTCATTTTTACCTCATATATCAAAGACCAGGTGGAAGAGAAGTGGGTAACACAGAAAACCAACAAGTATAGATGAAACAAACCCTCCAAAAGCCTGTTCTCTGTAGCCAAAGGACCAAGAAAGGGAAAGGGAAAGTCTAGCAAGACAGAAAACTTTTTAAGAAAATAACTGCTCTAGTGCAGCCAACACTAGAGAAAAAAACCATGACCTTACCTCTAACCCCACCAGCAAAAGCTGACATGGTGAGCCTAGATTTCCACCCCTCCCCCCAGGATGTAATAAGAGCCCCGACTTTCCCACTGGGGTGGTATCAGAAAAGGCCAAGATGGAACTGAGACTTTAATCCCCACCAGGTAATGAGGCACCTCCATGGTGGGGAGACCAAGCAGGGAGCTTGGACATCCAAGCCTACCTATCAGTCGAGGTAACTTTATCCCTCCCCGCTGGGCTAGTACAAGAGGATGCTTAGTGGACACTCCCCTCAGGACTTGAAACATCACCAGCCAGTGGTAACAAGGACACACCACTCTGTGGTGTCAGTGGAAGACACATGTGGAACAGTAATGAGGCACTTCTATACCTCCCAGCCAGAAAGCTATCAGGGGAATAATAGTGGGGAGCCAGATCCCACATTCACCCACAGTAATAATGAGCACAATCTACCTGAGATATCAATGGAGGCTGAGTGGGGAACCAGGACTTCTACCATGACCTGGCAGTAATGAGGTGGCATGCACCCCACCCTTCTCTGCTGGAATGGTGTCAAACAAACCGAGCTAAAACTGAAGGCTTGAATAAGATTCATAATCTCATAATATCCAAAACGTCCAGGTTTGGGAAAAAAAAAAAAAATCACTCACCATTCCAAGAGCCAGGCAGATCCCAAACTGGATGAAAAAAGATAAACAGTAGATGCGAACACTAAGATGATAGGGATATTAGAGTTATCTGATAAAGATTTTAAAGCAACCATCATAAAAATGTTTCAATGAGCAACTAGGAACATCCTTGAAACAAATGAAAAACAGAAGGTCTTAGAAAAGAATTATAAAATCTAAACAAAGAAATAGAAGATATAAAGAAAGACCAACAAGAAAGGTTACAACTGAAAAATACAGGAACCAAAATTAAACAATAAATGGGATCAAAAGCAGTACTGAGGACCAGGAAACCATCAATGAATTAGAACACAGAACAACCGAAATTACCCAATCTGAACAAAAGAGAAAAATGGAGAATGGAGAATGGAATGGAAGACCCATCTGTCTCCTCTCCAAACCCAAAAAAAAAAATCTTTTTCCATGGAGGAGCTGGTTAGTAGTGATCTTGAAGAGACAGCTGGCAGTGGAAGTCTTACCAAGAGGAAGAAATCTTTCCCCAGAAAGGGAACCAGTTAGTGACCCTGAAGAGTCAGGAAACAAGAGGGTCCCCAAGAAATAGAGGAAATTCTCTTCCAAGGAGGAGCCACTCAGCAGTGGACCTGAAGAGGCTGCTGCCAGCAGGAGCAGCAGCTCCAAGAAAAAGAAAAAGCTCCGAAAGCTCTCCCAAGAAAATTAGAATGGACATTTCCCTAGTAGGGCATAGCTTGCAGAGATATTTCCCAACCCATCCCCTATAGTCCAATAAAAACTAAAAAAAAAAAAAAAACATACACGGAGGACAAAATTAAGGGAAAAAAAAAAAAAGAACTTCAGGGACCTGTGGAACTATAACAAAACAGCTAAAATATCCTATCATCTGAACCCTGGAAAGATTCAGATGATGGGTGGGGCTTAAAGAGTACTCCAAGAAATAACAGCTGAAAAATTCCTAAATTTGGCAAAAGACCTAAAACTACAGATGGAATAAAGTGAGTAAAGCCTAAACAGGATAAACCCAAAGAAATACAAAACAAGACATATAAGCCAAACTTCTGAAAACTAAAGATGAAGAAAAAGATCTGGAAAGCAGCATTACAGAAAGGACACTTGAGAGGATGAGGTAATGGATCAGGGAATGTCAGTGACAAGGATGAAAATGCAGGATAGGTTTAAGAACTACTTAGAAGCTGAAATCAACAGGATGCAGTGACTGAACATAAAGAACAACATCGGGGCACTTAACAAGGATGTCCCCATTCCCAGCTTGGATGACAAAGCAGATGATGATAGTACCAGTCAAGATAATCTTGTCTGGGAGTATCTCTCTTTTCCAAGGCTGCCTGCTAAACAAACATCCTTAAAAGATAGTCCAGAACAAAACCTATCAATGCCATTACACAGAAGAGCAGAAAAAATGAGGAAAACGCATGAAGGCTTATCTCCCAAGTGTTTATTTTGTTCATGACTGATCTGCCCCTATTCTTCAAAGTGAACCTTCTTTTTATAATTAACAATTTCTCCCAGCAAAAAAAAAATCTATAATTTGTGATCTCTAATCATTTTTCCTTCAACATGGCATAACATTTTTAAAAAAAAACATTTATATAGCTAGGTACAGAGTTCTTAGGGTTGACAACAAAAGCACAGCCCATAAAAGAGAACACTGATAAATTAGATTTCATCAAAATTAAAAACTCCTGTTTCATTAAAAAAAAAAACCTCTTAAGCGGGAAGAAAAAAACAAATTACACATTGGCAGAAAATATATGCAACTACATATGAAACAAGGGGCTAGTATCTAGAATATAAAGACCACTCCCAAAACTCAACATTAAAAAAAACAATTCAGTTTAAAAAAGGGCAAAAGATATTCTTACGGACTGAACTGTGTATCCCCTAAAATTCACATGTTGAAGCCTCAATGCGACCATATGCTAAAGTTGGGACCTTCAAGGTTAAATTAGATTATATCAGTGGTACCCCAATCCAATACAACTGGCATCCTTATAAGAAGAGAGAAAGGCATATGAGAACACAGCAAGAAGACAGCCATCTGCAAGCCAAGGAGAGGAGCCTTGGGAGAAACCAAACCTGCTAACACCTTGACCTTGGACTTCTAGCCTCCTGGAGGAACTGTGAAAAACTATGAGAAATAAATTTCTGTTTATTTAACCAGTCTGTGGTATTTTGTTATGGCAGCTCTAGCAAACTAATACAGACATCAGTAAACAATTACTAAAGGAGATATACGAATGGCAAACAAAGCACATGAAAAGATAATCAACTTCATTAGCTAATAGGGAAATGCAAATTAAAACCACAGCAAGGTGGTTTTGTTATGGCATATATATCAGAATGGCTCTCATCTAAAATTAAACTTAAAGATAGTGATACCACCAAATGATAGTAAGGAAGTCCAGGAAAAGGATCATTCATATGCTGGTGGTGAACGTAAAAGGTTACAGTCATTCCGGCAGGATGTCAGTCTCTTACAGAACTAAACCTGTATTCACCATACAACCCAAAAATTGCACTCTTGGGCATTTATCATGGGGAAATGGAAATTCTCACAAAGATCTCTACACAAAATATTCATAGCAGCGTTATTCCTATTAGCCAAAATGGAAACAACACAGATGTCCTTCAATGGATGAACGGTTAAACAACTGGTTAAGCAAATGGTTAAACATCTATGCCATGGAATACCACTCAGAAATAAAAAGAAACAAACGACTGATACACACAATGCTGATTAATCTCCAGAGAAGTACACTGAACTTGAGTGAGCAAAATTAATCCTAAAAGGTTACATACTGTATGATTCCATTTATATAGCATTCTTGAAATGACAAAATTATAGAGATGGAGAAGAAATTAGTGGTTGCCAGGGGTTAAGCGGGAGCAGGGTTAAGCACAGAGAAGAAAATGGGTTTTTTTTTTTTTTTTTTTTTTTTTACCAACATACTATATTTTATTGGATCCAAGACACCATCATTTGTAAGACACACCATTATTTTATGTATCATTAAGAAAGAAAAAAATGCTGCCAATTATAATACAATTGCTGTCCTGATTTCAGTGAGTTAAAGTGTAAAAAAGAGTGGGTCTTAGAATTGATGAAATATATATATCATAAGCCATATAGATGACATTATCGTTTTGCACAATAATTTGGATATATCCTGTGGAAATCATCTAATAAATGGGCAGGCTTTATCCTTGGAAGATGTTTACTATAGCAACACAGCCACCAATTAAAATGAGATGTTTGAAAATTTTGAAGAATTACAAACTGTAGCTATAATCACAGAAATAATATTGTATTGTTAGCGTCCCAGGTTGTGTCTTATGGAAGGAACATCATTCCTGCAAAATGCTCTCCTAAAAAGGAGTTCCGAGCTCACTGGCCAGCCTGTGGAGCGCTCTGTAGGTTCTGGTGCTCAGCCTTGGTCTTGTCGTCTGTGGCCCGGGGAGGGGTTGGGGGCCCCAGGTTAAGGGAACAGTCCAGCGTATTTCCCTCGGCAGCCATTGTGGGAGGGTGGGGACCTCCATAGATGGTGCCAGGGCAGGTGTCCAGCACTGGGAAGCGTGGGGCTGGGACCCGTTCAAGAGATGGTTGCGAGGTGGCTCGAAGCAGCCTGGGGTGGGCCTCATGGCACAGGCCTGAGCACACAGAGCATAGGGCAGAAAAAATCTCATCCATCACTCTATTTGCTACCTTGTGTAGGTGATCCAGATCCGGTTCTGAGAAAATGGGTTTAACTATAAAATGGTAACATGAAGGATATTTGTGATAGAAATGTTCTGAATCATGATTGTATCAATGTCAATATCAAGGCTGTAATACCTTACTATAGTTTTGCAAGATGTCACCACTGGAGGAAAATGAATAAAGGTTACACCAGATCTCTCCATATTATTTCTTACAACTGCATGTGAATCTACAGTTATCTTAAAAGAGAA
Source organism: Balaenoptera ricei (assembly GCF_028023285.1). Taxonomy (NCBI): domain Eukaryota; kingdom Metazoa; phylum Chordata; class Mammalia; order Artiodactyla; family Balaenopteridae; genus Balaenoptera; species Balaenoptera ricei. The sequence continues at coordinate 62,260,174 of NC_082641.1, forward strand.
CATTTAATTAAATAAAATTAAGGAGAAAAAAAATCAGTAACTCACTTGAAAGCAATTTGCATATATTTATTGTTAGATAACAATAAAAGAAATTATTTAAATTGTTATAGGTTAATATCACTTAATGAATTATGTTTTCCTTGTTAAGTGCTTACAGTTAAGATACAATCTGCTTAAATATCACTGAAAACACTTTTCATCAAAAAATATGACCTTTAGTTTTCTTAGAAGTAAGCATAATATTATCTGAGTGTTTTTAAATCCACAATAAAAAAAAAAATCTTAAGAAATTCTCCAAACAAAAGAAACTCACCAAATTTATGCTTTGAAAACAAAAGTCACTTTAAAAGTAATACCCATATTTAAAAGTAAACTATAAATTATAACATTTATCATCTGCTCTGAATACACAATTTAAAACAAATTACTTGGGCTTCCCTGGTGGCGCAGTGGTTGAGGATCTGCCTGCTAGTGCAGGGGACACGGGTTCGAGCCCTGGTCTGGGAAGATCCCACATGCCACGGAGCAACTGGGCCCGTGAGCCACAACTACTGAGCCTGCGCGTCTGGAGCCTGTGCCCCGCAACGGGAGGGGCCGCGATAGTGAAAGGCCCGCGCACCGCGATGAAGAGCGGTCCCCGCACCGCGATGAAGAGTGGCCCCCACTTGCCGCAACTAGAGAAAGCCCTCGCACGAACCGAAGACCCAGCACAGCCAAAAAAAATAAAAAAAATAAATAAATAAAAATAAAAAAAGTAGCTATAAAAAAAAAAAAAAAAAAAAAAAAACAACAAAAAAAAAAAAAACAAATTACTTGTCTCTTCATGCTTAAAAAAAAAAAAAGGACTACAACTGAGACATACTTTTCTATCAAGGCCAGACTTGAGGGTCTTCTCCTTTATGGAGCTTCAGACTAAACTGATTCTATTAAGTGCATTAATAAACCAATAAAATGATACACAAATAATCTCATTCTTTAAGCATAAGCACTCACCTACAATCTTTACTGAATGATAATCAAACAAATGTTCAAAATATACCTAAAACTGATAATATGATGAAATGGCTGTATTAACACAGCACTTTCCAGTTCTCCTTCTCTACTAACTCTTTATTAAAGTTCAATTACATTATTTTAATAAATATTTGTATTGTTTATTTTACTGTACAAGTATTTAGGATTATGGTAGTAATTACAGTAAAAAGATTATAAAGGAGTATTTTTTTTATTAGTATCTTTCCCACATCCAAAGACTTTACAAAGCTATTAAGTAAAACTTCTACAGATTAATGCTTCATGATATGTTTTATTAAAGATCCGTAAATTAATTCTTTCTTAACATTTAACATTAAATAAATTAGTATAATTTACTAAAATGAAAGGGATTCTTTGAAACAGTACAAAGTTTTAACAACAGGATTTTTGGATAACAAACACGAAGAACATGTTGCTTAATACCTAAAATAGTTATTGATATCAATTATTATTTCAAAGTATATTCCCCTCAAAAGAAACCTTCTCTTACACTTTTTATGAAATTTCAATTTGGTTCTATTGCTATGAGAACATCATGGCATGGCTTTTTAGATCTGGCTGCTAATTACTAACTGTATGTATACACCAACAGCATAATTCCTTTAGTTTGAACTAAAAGGAAAAAAATTTAAGGACTGATGTTTTCATGAGGTTAATGAAACAAACGAGATGAGGTTTCCACACAGGATGGAAGCCAATCTCCAATAACTTTGTATCTGAATCTGTGCCACTGCTAGCTGTTTTCTCAGGTTTTCAACCCACAGGAACAGACATTGGCCAAAACAGAATGGACGCTGGATGCAAACAGCCAGAATGGGTAATACTAGGTTGTGCCAGTTCAGTATCGGGGTTGCCTCTATGACCATGTTAAATTACTTGACCTCCCCCCCTTGTCTTAATTTACTCATTTGTAAAATGGAATAAAAGCAGTATCTATATCATGAAAGTGTTCGTAAAGATTGATTAGTTTAGTGAAGGTTATATAAGCCCTTAGTGCCTAGTGCATATTAAACACTCAAATAGTAGCTATTACCATTGCTTTTATTATTAAATTTTTTTCTAGAAACTATTACCTCACCGTAAATCAAATATCCCTAGATGCCAAATATGAAGAAAAATTTCCCCCTAAAATTATCCCTCAGAAAAGAAACTGCCTCATATTTGAGAATTTACAAAAATATCATGAGGCTTTTGTACAACTGCTTCATTTTGAACCAAAATGTACTGTTTGGGGAACTCATTACACTGAAACAACTTTAATCAATGCCAGTTATAGATGCTTAAAATAAGTCACAAACTCCAATGACAAAATGTCATTAAAAATAAGACTTGAAAGATTACTTTTTAAAAACAGGTAATACAGGATTACAGAGTTCTACTTCTAGAAATAAGCAAATTGGAATAACCCTTACAGCGAGCTAGGGAAGAAAAATGAAAGACACCTGTCTGAAGGCACTGAAAAGTTAAAAGAACAGTGATGAATTATGCAGGCAAGATCCAGAAGAAGTAGTAAACCAAGAAATCTGACTGACATTTGGAATTGTTTTTCCCCCCAAAGGATTGTTATTACATAACAAAAAGCCGAGTCGTCCAAAGAGCTTTTAGCAGATTCACAAAAATTACAGAAGCAAAAGTTGGAGGTCAGGATCCACCAAAAACAAGATTCCTAACTCTCCCTAGTCTTTGGTTTAAAATCCTGAAAGTCTATATCCTAGAGAGTAAAGATGATAAAATTAAAGCCCACCTTTCAATCATGTCAAATCTATAACTGAGGTGATTAAAGGAACTCAGATTGCTGATACCCTTACCTAGTAATATTCCACAAGCAAACCAAACCCATCATCCAAAGCTTCAAACTAGTTCAACAATGTTTCAGAAAGTAAGTAAGGAAAGAGGGAGGAAAATAGGGAAGAAAAGGCAGAGTCATTAAGGGTCAGGATATTGTTTCCATTTGGGAGGGAAAGAAGGATATTAAGTGGAAGGTGTCAAAGTAGGGGCTTCTGAAGTATAATTACCGTTTTTTAATCTGAGTACTCGTTACATTGGGGTCTTCAGTTTACAAAAATTCATGAGGCCATTTGCTTCTGACACATATACATTATCTATTTCTACTTGAATAAAAATTTTAAAATTATGCATGTAAGAAAAAAAGACAGGGAATTCCCTGGTGGCACAGTGGTTAAGAATCTGCCTGCCAATGCAGGAGACACGGGTTCGAGCCCCGGCCCGGGAAGATCCCACATGCCGTGGAGTAACTAAGCCCGTGCGCCACAACTACTGAGCCTGTGCTCTAGAACCCGTGAGCCACAACTACTGAGCCCATGTGCTGCAACAACTGAAGCCCACATGCCTAGAGCCCATGTTCCACAACAAGGGAAGCCACCTCAATGAGAATACCGCGCACCGCAACGAAGAGTAGGCCCCGCTCACCACAACTAGAGAAAGCCTGCGCAGAGCAACAAAGACCCAGCAGAGTCCCCGCCAACCCTCGAATAAATAAATAAATTAATTAATTAAATAAACAAGTAAGGTAAACAAGATATAATCAGAAGGATGTTTAGTCTGCTTAAGGATAAATACAGATAAAATAGCTTTCAAAGATGCTGAAATCTATAGAAAAAAATGTCCATTTGCTCAACTTAGTATACTAATTGTACATCATATACATAAAAAAGGAAGACGAACCAATTTTAATACAGCACCATGTGTATCTGAAAACAATATTTTAGAAATACTTTGTTTTTAATGGAACTGCTTAATTTTTTAACGTATTCTGTACCTTCTAATATATTTCTTATCTAGAAATTGATACAATGCAGTTTCAATTTACACAATACATCTATGAATTTGGAACTAAGTAGAAAGGTCTCCCCTACATAGCTGAAATAGCAGTTATGAAGACTTTAGGTATTATTCTAAGTATAAAGTTCTTATGCAGAGTATATTATGTATTTAATTTTAACCATCTATCTCCTGATACTCAGATAATATAAGGTGTAATGTAGAAAGAAAAAAATATTAAGTTATGTCTTTCATTCTCTGTCAAGGGGCTGGAAACCAGAAAACTGTTTTAGAAGTGTTTACATCAAAAAGGTTTAAAAAAATCAATTATTACACGTATTGTTTGTATTGAGCCTATAGAAATGAGGCATTATCATACCGGGGGTTTTTAATGGGTATTAATTAAAATATTTTATATTGTGGCTTATGTTGGCAATTTTTCTAAGCCTCATGGTCATTTAAGTAATGTTACCTTTACTACAATAAATTACTCATATGATTATTGCAAAGAGAACCATTTAACAGCAATCTGACTGATGTAAAAAACATTAATGAACCTGTAAAACCTGCTCTTTTGCACCTTGGAAAATGGCTGGTTCTAAAACTAAGGCAGTTAAAATAAATCTAGATCATCAGGTACTTAAAAAACAAACAAACGAAAACAACTCCCTAAGACCAAAGCTGAAAAATTTTAGCAGTAGAATGATGACAGTATTAGTTCATAACCCAAAGGATAAAATAAATATCTATGAGTCCATACTTACGTAAATAAATGACTAAAAAATAAACGTGAGAGAAAAGTCAAGTCTTCCTTACAGAAGAATTCTGAATAATAATTATGCTAATATCATGTGAATGAGTATTGGAGGCTTAAAATGTAATTTCCATGTCAGCATCCTATCCATATTCCAAGGTGATGAGCATCTCAAACAACCTATACAGAAGTAAAGATGGTTCCCTATGGATAAGTATTAAATGACTCAGAAAGGAACCCTGGTAATAATAAGGACACAAATACATAAAATCTTTGTGATGAAACTCACGAGTATAAAAAAGTTATATTTATAAATGAAGATTTTTCTGTTATTTAAAATATCAGTATGTGTAGAAAATAAAATTATATACTAGAATAAACAACTTTCTCCATCTTTCTAAAAGAGTATACATTCAAGCTGAACCAAAAAAAAAGTTTTAAATCCTCTTATTTGGAAAATGAGGACAGCTTTGCAGTTTCTTTAAAGTGAAGACAGTGTTTTAGAAATACATCCTGAATAGATATGGATGGAATTATATAATATCTTGAATTTCATATGAAATTTGGGATTGAAGTGGGAAGGGGGTTGAGTTAAAGCTGAGAGCAGCCATGAGCTGATGACTGTTGTATCTAGGTGATGTGTACATGAGGATTCATTGGACTCTGAGCCCTATCTTTGTGTATGCTTAAATTTTGTAATGGTTTAACATTTATACAGTGAGTTTGACTTCAAGATCTACTATAAAGCTACAGTAATCAAAATCAAGACAGTGTGGTACTGGTGAAAGAACAGACAAAGAGGTTAATGGTACAGAACAGGGAACCCCAAAATAGACCCACATGAATATACAGTTAACTGATTTATGACACAGGAGCAAAGTTAACACAATAGAGAAGAGATAGTCTTTTTTACAAATGGTGCTGAACATCAACATGCAAAAAAAATGAATCTAGACAGACCTACACCATTCACAAAGATTCACTCAAAAAGGATTAGAGACAAGTAAGGAACACAAAACTATAAAATTCTAGAATATAACATAGGAGAAAATCTAGATGACCTTGGATATGGTGATGACTCTTAGATACAACACCAAAGGCATGACCCATGAAAGAAATAATTGATAGGCTGAAATTCATTAAAATTAAAAATGTCTGCTCTGCAAAAGATGTCAAGACAAAGACAAGACAAGCCACAGACTTGGAGAAATATTTGGAAAAGATACATCTGATAAAGGGCTGTTATCCAAAATATACAAGGAGCTCTTAAAACTCAACAATAAGAAAGCAAACAACTCGACTAAAAAACGGGCCAAAGACTTTAACAGACAACTCACCAAAGAAGATATACAGATGGTAAATAAGCTTATGAAAAGATGTTCAACATCATATGTAATTAGGGAAATGCAAATTAAAACAAGATACGGGGACTTCCCTGGTGGTCCGGTGGTAAAGAATCCACCTTCTAATGCAGGGGACGCGGGGTCAATCCCTGGTCGGGGAACTAAGATCCCACATGCTGCAGGGAAACTAAGCCCATGTGCCGCAACTACTGAACTAGCACGCCACAACGGAAGAGACCGCATGCTGCAACTAAGACCTGGCGCAGCCAAAAAATAATAATAAATAAATATTTTTTTAAAAAAAGATACAACTACACACCTATTAGAATGGCCAAACTCCAGGACACTGACAACACTAAATGTTGGCAAGAATGTGGAGCAAAAGGAACTCTCATTCATTGCCAGTGGGGACACAAAACAGTACAGCCACTATGAAAGACAATTGGGCAGCTTCTTACAAAATTAAATATACTCTTATCAAATAGTCTAGTAATCAGAGTCCTTGGTTTATACCAAAATGAGTCCACACAAAAACCTGCACAAGGTTTATAGCAGCTTTATTCATATTTGCCAATTTATAGAGGCAAACAAGATATCCTTCAGCAGGTGAATGGATGAATAAACTGTGGTACATCTAGACAATGGAATGTTATTTGGCCCTAAAAAGAAATGAGCTATAGAGACTTGAAAAGACACGGAGCATCCTTAAATGCATATTACTAAGGCAAAGAACTGAAAAAGGAAAACTATGGAGATAGTAAAAAGACTAGTGATTGGCAGGATTTGTAGGGGAAAGAGGAATGAATAGGCAGTACATAGAGGATTTTTAGGGCAGTGAAACTATTTTGTTAAGATATCACAATGGTGGAGGCATGTCATTATACATTTGTCAAAACCGACAGAATGAACCCCACCAAGAGCAAACCTCAGTGTAAACTATGGACTTCAGGTGATAATGATGTATTAACATACGTTCATTGACTGTAATAAATGTACTACTGTGGTGAAGGATGTTGACAGTCAGGAGGTGGGTGGGGGCAGGGAGTATATGGGAACTCCCTGCATTTTCCACCCTATTTTGTTATGAACCTAAAACTTCTCTAAAAAAAAAAATTAAAACAAATTTTTAAAAGAAACAGTGGGTTTAATATACCTGAGCTATTTCATATGAAAATAGGTCTCCCTCCACTCATGTGTACTGATCACCCCAAACACTAAAATAAAAACATTAGAATAAAATTAGCTTTTCACCTTGCTCTAAAACATTCACTTTCGGTAAGAGAAATGTTGTTACATTAAATATAAGCTCTATGAAGTCCCAAAAAATTACCTTTTATTTCATAAAGCATATTTTGGAAAGGCATAGTTTATAAGCTTTATTCTTCATCCTGCCACCTCTTTTATTTTATTACCGTGGTGTTTGTTGTAGTCGAGAAAAAGACACTGAATGTACCCACTTGTCTTATGAATTCCAAGACAGTCTGGAGGGCACTAGTACCAACTTAAGATTTGTACCAGGACAATACCATGTCTGTTATCTTCTGTGGACACAGACTACTTAAAAGGTACACAGGGGAATACATCATGACATTGTCATGCCATAAGATACTCATATTAGCAAGCTTGGGCTACTATAACAAAATACCATAGACGGGGTGGCTTAAACAACAATTTTTCACAGTTTTGAAGGCTGGGAAGTCCAAGATCAAGGTGTTGGCAGACTCGGTTCCTGGTGAGAACCCACTTCCTAGCTTGCAGCTGGCTGCCTTCTCGCTATGTCTTCACATGGGCAGAGAAAGAGAAAGGAAGCAAGCTCTCTGGTGTGTCGTCTTATAAGGGCACTATTCCCATGACGACAATCCCACACTCATCAATTCACTGAAACCTAATTACTTCCCAAAGTGCCTACCTCCAAATACCATCACATTGGGAGTTAGGACTTCAACATGTGGATTTCAGAGGACATAAACATTCACTGCTATGGTATCCATAGATACCATAGCAGTGTATTGGTGGTCCATCTCTCTGACATTGGGTTAGATTTCCCTGACAAGACCAGAGTGGGTAGGTGATTGACAATATCATAAACAATTAAATTATTCAGTATGGATAGCACATGTTTACTTTTTTTAAAAAAGTCATGTTTAATAAATTTTTCTCAAAAAAAGGTCTCTTTCCCCCCTGATTAGGCCTATGTAAAACAACACATTATATGCATACTGGTTTGAGACATTTTTTCCTTCCATGAGGTAACTGCTATGCTCTTCACTTTACATGTTTTATACTACAGCCCAGTGACCACTATACCACACAGGTGGAAGTATGGGTTTGAGGATCATTGAACACTGAATCTCTCCCAATACATCACAATTATGGAAACACCTGTGCCCAGTAACTTTGAGTTGAGCCACTCTGAAAATTCAGAGTGCTCAATTGCCCACGACACTTCTCATTTCTTATGACTATATGTTCAGCACCAATATACAGGCAATAAGCTTTCCGAATGCAGTGGTTTCCAAATTTTGTTACTGAGAAATCTGAAGAATCTACATAAGGTATTTTTTCATGTTTCTCTGAAGTAAAATATACTCATGACACAAGTTGATCTTAGGTCTAAGAGTTCTAAGACATGAGAAAGAAGGGTCCCAGTCATTTGAAAACTAATCTCAATCTAATTACAGGGATAAATAAGAACTGTTTTTTGTTAAGCAGAATGCATTTTAGAGTGGTTCTCACTCAGTCATAAACTATAAAATAAAATTAAGCCTAACCTAGGTAGAACTAATCATAATTCCTCACGTATTCACTCCCTCCTTACCTAAACCCCTGAAATAAAGATAATGTATTAAAGAAGTAAGTGTCTATTGATTTGAAATTGATAAATTTAATTACCCTTTAGGACATTAAAAAAAAGAGGTCAGAGGGTTAGAGCAGAGGTTTTAAAATATTGGTGGACATTCATGGGGGAGGGGATAAAGCAGTAGTTTGTTTTAATCTTAGGGTGAACTCTAATAGTTAAATAGAAAAAACAAAAGCAAAAATCTGTACTCTAGATAAAGTGGGGGTAGGAAACTAGGGCTCCAAGAAACAACAGTTTAAAATTTTTAAAAAGCAAATAATCTATGTTATGAAAAACTTTTCATATAAAACATAAAATTTTGTAAAGGGACTGTTTCTTCTTCATTAATCCCAAAATATTTATATATCTAAATTAAATAATGTCCTTTGAGTCACTAGAAAAACATATATAAACAAGTTGTTTTAAAGATAATATGAGGATACCTACTAGAAGATAAAGCTAAAAGTTAGAAGTAGTTGCATCTGGAGAGTAGGAACTGGAGGTGTGAAAAGGAAGGACATATATTTACTATACATCCCAGTAATTCCACTCCTAGAGAAATGAAAACATTTTATGTCCAAACAAAGACTTGTGGCACTGGAGGCCAAGGTCACAGCTCCATGGATGTACAGAAAAGTTCAGAGTTTAAGCATAAGCAAGTACAATCTTTACCGAGAAGACCCAGCAACAGATAGATAGATAGATAGATGTATATATATGTAACATCTTGTGTATGTTACAGAATTTTTATGTTAAAGAAATTAAGAGAAAAAAGTTTAATTTTTAATATTTACCTACATATATATCATTTCTATCATTCTTTATTCCTTTCTATAGTTATAAATTACCATCTATTATCATTTCTCTTCAACCTAAACAACTTCTTGCAGTATCTCTTGTAATACGGTTCTACATATGAATTTTTCAATTTAGTTCGTCTGAAAATGCCTTCATTCCATCTTTATTTTTGAAGAATGGTTTTGTTCAATATAGAATTCTCTGTTGACAGATTTCTCTCAACAATTTAAAGATGATATTCCATTGTTTCCTAGACTCCTTTGTTTCTTATCAGCAGTTAGACATAATCATTGTTTCTCTGTATATAATGCATTGTTTATCTGTCTGCTTTCAAGGTTTTCTCTTTCCCCTTTGATTTCAAAAGTTTGACTATGATGTACATAGGTGTGACATTTTAATATTTTGCCTGGGAATTTGATGTGTTTCCTGGATCTGTATACTTGTTTTGTTCCCCCCTTAAACCAAACTTGAAATTTTTTTAGCTTTTATTTCTTCAGGTATTATTTCTACTCCATTCACCCTTTTCTCTCATTTTGGGACTTAAATTACAAGTATTTTATTCTGTTTCATATTGTTCCACATGGCTCTGAGACTGTTCACTTTTCTTCACTTGTTTTTCTCTTTGTTCTTCAGAATGAATAATTTCTATTAATCTATCTTCAGGTTTCTTAACACTTTTACAGCCTCTTCCTGGCTATTAAGCCTATCTAGCTTATTTTTCATTTAATCATTGTATTTTTCAGCCCTAGAATTTCCATTTCATTCTTTCTTATAGTGTCTTTCCTGTTAAGATTCATTTATTCAATCAATACAACTATGTTGCTTTGTAATATTTTTGCCATATATATAATAGCTGCATTATTTGTCTGGTAATTGCCTCTTCTTGATTATCTTTCTATTGCCTACTTTTTCTCTTCAGCATTAGTTATTTTTTTGTTTCTCATGTCTGCTAATTTTTTCAAATTGTATTCTGAATATTATCAACCATACACTATAAATTCTTCCTTGTGTTGCATTCCTCTGAAGTGTATTAATATTTGTTATAGCAGGCATTTTACTGGTTTCAAACTCCAAACTCTGTGTATCCTAATATGACCAGCAAGTGAAATCTCCGATTAGTTTCCAGTTGCTGCTTTTTTTTGCTAGACACACTGGAGTCTTCTCCACACATGTAGAGTTGGTCAGCCAATGATTTGAATGGTGTTTACATGCATTTCCAGGGGTGCACCCTCCTGTGGTTCCCACACCTTTCTGGAATTTCCCCCCAAACGTTTTAGGTATTCTGCCAGCCTTGAAGTCTGTTCTCTAATACCTAGGTAAGTGAGGCTGTAACTTTTTCCATTTTTATATGGGACAGGGGAATTCCACCAGGCAAAAACCTGCAATCTCACACCTTGAAATTTCAGTCCTTCATGTGCAGAGTCCTCTCTAGTTTTGCCTACTTTTGATCATCCTATAGTACACCTTTAGCTGCTGGTTTTCAAAATAATTTCCCAGAGAGTTAATCTGATCAAGGTATTCCATCAACGGAAGCTGAAACTGTAAGTCCATGAAGTACATCTCAGCCGCAGGTCAGATGTCTTCAGGCTTTTTATGTGAAAGTAAACCTTTCTCATACACCCTTCTACACCCCACTTTCCTCATATTTCCCATTACTTCACATTAGCCAGAACTGTGTTATATGCCCATTCCTAAACCTATCACCTACAAGGGGAATGTAATTAACATTAACTAGACTAGTTTAGGCTGGGAAGCAACATGGCTTCTGCAAAGACACCTGGGTGCTCAATCCCTGTAGAAAATCTGTCTGCAAGGAAGAAGACCTTTTTGCATAGGGGCTGTCTGCTGGAGACAATCGACAGTGTCTGCCACATTCTCTATACCACCTAGACAACAATGCACTAGCAGAATCTGTCTGACGTAACCATTTTGGAACTCTGGCGTCTATCGAAGGCTTGCAACTTCCAGTAGGACTGCAGTAATTTTAAGATATGTATCAGAAACTTAAAGTCTTGTATATATGCAGCTAAATGAATAATAGAATAGAATAAAATTGACTGTTTTAAATTACCACATTATTAGATTACATAAAATCATAATCTCTTCTGAGATGAATATAGAAAACTACTAAGCAGCAAAATCACAAATTTAAAAATTAAATAACTGACTTGTCAGAAGATAAATTCAATATTAATCATATTTACTCCTTTAAGCTAGAGTAATAAGACTAACACAGAGAAAAATATAAGGAAATAAATGGACTATAAGGTCAAGAGAAAACAATGATATAAATATCCATGACAGAATGCCAAGGAGAAAAGCACAGTGGAAAAAGGACAGACATCAGAGTAGGGCAGCAGAATGCATCACATTTCTTAACGTCTTAAGCTCTAAGTTTCTCCTCCTAAAATTCATTTAGTACACGTTAAAATTCATAAAATACTTTTAATACTGTGAACATTTTGGGGCTACTAGGTAAATATGGTGAGAGAAAGATAGAAAACAGAGTTTCTTTCCCCAATATAAATAATACGTGGAAAATAAAAGATTAAAACTAGCAAAAATAAGTCAGTAGAGAAAGAAACAAGAAGAGGGTCACAATCTAATGGCATAAACTTTTTTAAAAGTTTTTTTAAAAAGAAAAGACTCTAGAAAAACATATTCCTCACTTCTTGAGACTGTTCATGATTAACCCTCGCCTGCTAGACAGAAGAAAATTGAGGGGTTATTCTTACCTTTCATCCTACTTGGGGTGGGGGGGGGGGTGGGCTGGTGAGGGAGGTTGGCAGTGGAAACAGGTAGTGAGGAGAAGCAGGTGGGAAAGTAAACAACAAGCCCATCTCTCTCTGAAAGAACTGATGACTCTGGGGCAACACTGCCCAAGAGAAACATCTGTGATATCGGAAACATTTTATATCACACTATCCAATACAGTAGGCACTAGACTACTGAACACTTAATGTGGGGCCAGTGCAACTGAGGAAGTGATTTTCAATTTCAGTTAATTTAAGTTTAAATAGCCACATGTGGCTAGCAATTACCATATTGGACAGGAGAATTCTTGGGTTAAACAATGAATAAACAAGAACAATTTAAAGGTCAAGAAAACTTCTCCATAGGAACATAGTAGGTGGCATCAATGTCACTACAGGACGTTTAAGAAAGTTCCCGAAGAAGTGCTCAAGTATTCTAAAAACGACATCCATCTCTGCTAAGACTGAATTTACTATCCCACAAATTACTCCTTTCCCCAAATGCCATAAGGCTACTAAAACAAAAAGGAATAAGGCACAAAATACCCACAATCAGATTGAAATTGAGAGGAAGAAACAAACTGTCTTTAGGTGTGCTAGGACAGAATTAAGAAGTCACACTATATCAGAACAAATAAAATGTCTATACCAGCACTTCCCAAGTAGTTGCAATATGAAAAGAGCATAATAACTGTGCAATACATTCACAGCACAAAAGGGGGAAAAAGAAAAAAACATGCAAAAAACAAAGAAATCCTTCTGGAAGAAAATCCTCCATATATCAAAAGAAATTCTCCAGCAAGTTACTAAGAACATGAACTCAAAAAAACCACATGTTCAAACCACAGAATAAAGGAAATATAAGATTTAAACCTGAGTAAAGAAACTTAAAGATGAAAGCTGTATCATTACCAAATTAAATAAAAACTATAAATAACAGATTAGATCACTGAAAATCAAATTACTGACAGAAAAAAAAAAAAAGATGAGATAAAGGAATGCAAATAAAAAGACAAACATTAAAGCAATTTTTTAAAGAGGTGACAGATACAGTAGACAAAGATTATAAAATAGAATAATTGGTATTCCTGAAGCATATAATTGACAAATGGAGTAAGAAAAAAAGTTTGAATATCAAATTAAAAAATTCAAACATAGGGCTTCCCTGGTGGCGCAGTGGTTGAGAGTCCGCCTGCCGATGCGGGGGACGCGGGTTCGAGCCCTGGTCCGGGAGGATCCCACATGCCGCGGGGCAACTGGGCCCATGAGCCACAACTACTGAGCCTGCGCGTCTGGAGCCTGTGCTCCGCAACAAGAGAGGCCGCGACAGTGAGAGGCCCGCGCACCGCGATGAAGAGTGGCCCCCGCTTGCCGCAACTGGAGAAAGCCCTCGCACAGAAACGAAGACCCAACACTGCCAAAAATAAATAAATAAATAATTCCCATTTAAAAAAAAAAAAAATTCAAACATAAAAGGCAATTCCCTAAAATAAAGGAAGAAGTGAATATACAGAGCATATAGAATGATCCACACTGAGAGGCAACCTTGCTAATCTTCAAAATATTTTAAGAAAAAAAAAAAACAACAGATTTTTGAGGATACAAACAAAAAAATCAAGTTACCTGCAGAAAAGAAAAATCTGTGGCTACAGAGCTCTCAAAAGGTACCCCAACATATTATATCCAACCAAGAAGTCAAGTGTAAAAGTAGCAAGACCTTTCAAACATATAAGACCTAAGAGAATACTGATCCAAGAGTCCAGGCAAAATATCAAGTGTGAGAGTGACACTGCAAAGTCTCGAAATTTTATCTCTAATCTACCCATTCTTAAGAAGGTCCTGGAAGATGTTCTCCATCCAGGAAGACCAAAAAAGAAGACACTAGGGAGACGATGGCCTAAGAAAAAGAGGATTTAACACAGAAAAGAGAAGAAATTATGTTCCAGAACAACAGCTGTGTAGCAAGCCTAGCAAGCAATCAGGTTAGAAAAGGAGGGTAAAGCCTCCAGGAGAATGTCTCCTGGAAGAGTATGAAGTTATTGAAATACTGGATATATGACAACAGTACTAACTAGGACTGTGTTCAACTATATATAACAGAAATATCAAGTTATCCATAAGGAGAACATTTTTTTTTCTCAGTACCATCCACTTTCAGAGTGTAGCTTCATCCTCATGCCTGCAAAATGGCTGCTGTACCTCTAATCATCACACATACATTCCAAGAAGAAACAATGAAAAAAGGCAAAGGGTAAAATATATATGTCAAGTAAGCCTGTCAGAAAAATAATAGCTTTCCTAGAATCTCAGCCAGAATATTTCTACAACTATCTCAATTTCTACCACTGGGTCACATAGCCATTTCCGACTCCAAGGGTGTTTGAGGAAGTTGGTTATTTTTAACTAGACTTATCATTACTCTGAACAAAAATCAGGATTCTGTTATTTAAAAAGTGGAGTTGGAGAACTGATATTAGGTAGGCAACTAGTAGTATCTCAACAACTGCATATAAAATAATATTTGGAGAGGATTTAATTTTCTGATGGAGAATTTGGAGTGCTTTGTAATAGTGACATGATAAAGTAGGCAAATTAAAAATGAGGCAATTTTTGATTCCAGGAAGAACTTAAAGTTCCACAAGAAAGGAGATGAAAATGTTACTATACAGCATAAATAATATTCATAGTCATAATTAAATGAACAATAAACACTGGTTGAAAAATTGTAATACAATTATATTGCAAAGATGGAACAGGGAAAATGGAAGCATATGGTAATACAATAGAAGAATGCCAAATCCTCCATTTCTATAATTGGAAGTCATGTCTAAAATTGATAAATCAAGAAACAGCAATATATGTATATTACTTAGAAATGGAGAAAGTTAAATGCACACACATACACAAAAGCCTAAAAGAATTTGAAGGAGCTAATTCAGGTATGGGAAAAGGTGGGATAGGAAAATGTTGTTTCTTATAAGCCTGTATTATTTAACTTCTTTTTTTTAACCACATACATGTTACTTGAATAAAATTTTAAATGTTTCTTTAGAAAAGAAACTAAGTTTAAAAAACCCAATCAAAAATAAACTATAAACAACAAAAAGAATAAGCAATCTTTAAGATAAATGCTCCATAACCAATGCAGGGAGCAGAGAACTCATTTCAATATCAGCATATGGTCCATAGTTTCCCATGAAACTGCACACTGAACCCTTCCTTCATCAATAGTTGCCTGAAAGAGTGAGCTAAAAACTTTATTTGCATTGTAAAGCACGAATTCTACCACAACTCTTCACTATTTTGTTTTTTAAAAATTCCGCAGAATAGCAAGTAAGATTCAAAAATAGCCCATTAGTAAGACAAAATACAAAATTTATTTTAGAAAGAAAATTAACCCGTAAAGAAAATTAAAAAAATAAAAAATAATCTCTAACACTTGGGTCCTCTAAAACAGGGCCTGGATGTGGAGTTTCGAGTCTATTCCCAAAATATTTTTGTACTTGCAGAAAATTGCTAATCAAGAAGTATGTACATGAATTTTGTGTTCTGATGGGTTCTTATTTTATAGCTACCCTTGAAAAACTTAAGAAACGTATCTTAAAAATACCTGAAACAAAATTGTAAACTTGGAAATTTCTTACACCTATATAAGGTTTTATAATTGAAATACAGATACAATGAGAGGAAGAAAAGTAAAATCATCATTTTCAATTTCAAAATGGCATACATATTCCCACCAGAATGTTATTACCTAGATTCATATGCTAAAAAGTAACTGTGAACGTAGAGAATTTTAAGTTCTAAATTAGTGAAGTAAAATATTTTGATAATTCTTGCAAAACCATCACGTCCTAGAGAAAGTTCAACTTTAATTCATAAAATTAAAGACATTCTTGTCAGGCCCAGTTTCACTTCAGTTTATAATTAATGCCACTAATGTTTTTTTCAATCACTCTTAAAATTTACTTGGTTTTTTTATAACATTTATTTTAAAAAATCTATTACTTCTACAAAAGCAACTTTAGACTTAGAGACTTACATTTAGGCTTCAAGTATTCTCCTACAATAGGCTTGAATGATACAAAGAAAACATTTAAGTAATTTTATATCCTTGAAAATTATACAAAGTTGACCTAGAATTAAAAAAAAGCCACTTGGACTGCAAAGAGTAAGGTAAATTTAAGAAAATAAAAATGCAAATACGCATTTTAGCAGTCTCTTGAATTTATTAACCTAAAAGGTTTAATTTCCATTTTCCTGCATCAGCTGTATTTATAAAATGTCGTGCCCTATAAACACGCTGTTATTTTCTATAGTCAAGCACCCTCTTAACAAATCTTCTCATTAATATGTAAATTCAAAGTCAATCGGTCTTCTCCCTGACAGCCCCATGAATTCCTAGTGCACTGTATAATCGGCTTTGACTTGGCATCCACTATTTATCATCAAAGATGTCAGTTAGAAAAATTATGGAAAATGCACTGCAATTGATATGACTGCAATCTACTTTGTCAACACTTAATTGTTCCTCAAATCATACATTTACATATAAACAGGCTAAGTACTGATCTATAATGATGCAAATAAACTAAATTAAAAATCGCTTCTGCCCCTGAAGAAGCTTGTTTGTATATGATGTGTTCATTTGAGGACTTACTGACAAAAGCATGTATATCAGCTCATCTCAAAAAGTACTTCTACTAATTTTCAATTCCTCAAAAAAACAATTTTGCTACCCTTCAAGCGTATGAACACAAACAAATGTTTTAAAGAATTCAATGAGAAACATAATTTTTCTCTTTGAAAAGCAAATGTAATTATGGTTGTTAGCTAATTGCAATGTCTGAGCACTAAGGATTGGGGAGGGGGCTTCAAAATTAGCTTTGACTAGAACACGATAAGCAAACACTCAGAAACTTATTAAAGTGAGCAAAAATATATTTTAATTTAAAAGTTACGAGTGAACAGATATAAAGGAAAGAATGTTGACCTAGGGATGAGATTATTCTGTTTATATTTCTGGCTCCACATTTTATAAGCAATATTATCTTAGGTGAGTAATTAAAATCTATACATCTCAGTTTTGTCACCTATAAAATGGGTATAATAATTCCCACTGCCCTATCTCAAATAAAATAGAACATAAGAAACTACACCAAAATAATAATTTGCTAAATATTAAGTATCACAGTATTACTCTTCACATTTTCTTAGTACTTAAAAAGAGAAACCTCTTGATTTTAATGAATTTGGTATTTATTATTTTAGGTAACTTTTAAGTCAATGAATTATTTTAGTGAGTTTTCTCACTCGTAAATCCTTTCACTTCAAGGTAAATGGCTCTTTATACATCATAAAATGGTGTTTACATAGCATTTATGCAAGTGACTTCTGCCTTATGCAAAGAGATGGGATGCTAGAATGAACACCCTTCTATTCTGCTAATTCTGTGAAAAAAACACATTCAAGTGTTGATGATTAAGAGACATAAAAGGATATTAACAACTCAGCACTAACTCTGCTGGAGTACTGTTCCAATTTCTTTCTGTTCTATAATACTTTAACAGTCCTTTACTCCATCATATGCTTTTTACAACATGAGAAGTGAAGAATGAAAGCAGATATAAATGCTGAATACTTCTCAGTTTCTTCCAGGTATGGTCAAATTTTGCTTTAGAAATTGGCAAACTGAATCATAAAGTTGAAATCACCCTGCCTAGTCCTAAAAAGTTGGATGCAACTTGAAGTCTAGGCCAAAAAGTCCCCAAGACTATAAGTGGCTGGACTGCTCATTCAAAAGTTTCTCCGTTAAACAGAATTACAGCTAGTCACAGAGATGGGTTAACTGAAAGAGTGAGCATGGACATAGTCTAAATTATGATAATCCACTTGAACTTTCATTTTATAAAATATATTTGTACCAAAAGTCTTACATCTTTGACAATCCCTTACTTCTAACACTACAATAAAGGATGACACTTTCAAATCTTTCCCGCTGGTACTTAACAGAACACATGTATACAAGGAGACACAAGCCTGTTTTCCTGATTATTTTGGAGTCAACCGATATCATTTTTTTAAATAGCTTTACTGGAGTCCGATATCATTTTAAATCAATAAATAAAGTGAAATGTATTATTCAAAGTAAAATTTATAACCACCAAAACAAGTGAAATTCAGTGGTTGCCAGTAATTGTCTCTAAGGGGTCAACCAAGAGTTATGAGAAGGAAGACTTATTTTTTATTTCACCATGTGCTTGAATTGCTTCTATAACTAAAAAAAAAAAATACATATGATTATAGTTAGCTACACCCTTATAAATTTTCTATTGAAGTGGTTTTCTTTCTTTTCCTTCCTTAAGCCAAGGCATCTTTCTCAAAGGGAAATCATATGCAAAGCTGCCTATGAAAGGCAAGCAAAGGTGAAGCTGCTCCGTTGGAATGGTGGCAAGAGCCAGAGAGTTGCACACTCTGAGAGCGCCACTGCCCCCCGTGGTTGCTCCTGCGGCAGTGCTAGCTTCCTGAGGACAGAGCTGCGCACTTGGAAACCACAAAATTAGTCTACTAACCACATAATTTAGAATAATGCCAAAGTCAGATTGCAAATAAATGGCAAAGATAAGAAATGATTTAGCACAATTCCAGTGTACCCAGGACAATGATCAGACTTCATCTCGTGTTTGTAAAAATTAATGTTCACAGAGTTACATGTGAAAACACAAAGAATGCATTAGAGTACCAATTTTAAAAATTATCTGTCGAAAGAATAAATATATATGGTAGTGTAGAATTTAACCTTCCTGCTTTGTGCATAGCTTTAAAAACTAATTTTATCTAAAATAAGATGAAACAAAATTCAAGGAACAGAAACACAAACAAAGTACAAAAACAGAGATTTTAAAGTCTACTTTTAGAAGATAAGGAAAGGAAAATACATTTTTTAAACTCCAGTTTCTATATAATGATAAAGCAGGGATCACTTGCATACAGCTACTGAAAATGATTTGATGATGACAGGAGAGTAAAATTAAAAATTTTAAATAGAGACAGTGGCTAGATAACATAAAATTACCTATAATCTTACACAATAGGAAAAAAATATATCTGAATAGCATTCTGGAAAGGAACTGGCTGAAATCAAACAGATAGCTATTAGCAACAAAAATCTCTCTTCAAAGTTACCACTGACACAAAAGGGTCAAGACACTTGCAGCATGGACATGTTGCTTAATCCAACAAAAGTGCCATCAAAAGTTTACTTCATTCAATGATAAAATTTCATCAATCTAGGAGCCCTATGTGGCATCAGACTTTTACATACTAATATTTTAAAACATACTTTGAATTTTAAGTAGAATAACCCAATCACTTTTTAAATACTAAAATTAAGATAGAGTCAATATTACAGATAGCCTTCTGGATAAAGATATATTTTTAAATTTTTAAATACTTTTTAATACTAACAATACTTAGTAAATGCAGAAAACATTGATGAATATTTTAAACATTTAAACTCCTTAAATATCTGAAAACTTGACATGTCACCTAAAGCAAGAATTATGAACATTTTTCCATTTTATATACATTTTTCTCTCACTTTAATATTATTTCTAATTAACAAAAGCAATTAGTACTGAACACTCAATCCAAGCCTATTCATAAGTTTGTATAAAAAACACTATTACATAATTGGGAGATATCTAGTCTTTTACTTTCTATACTGCTTTTAAAATCTATAATACTGCTTTTTAAAAAGACAAAAAAGAAATATCACAAGATTAGAATGAATGAGAGTGCTATTCTTGTAATATTTAATGATTTCTTTAAACAACTTAAAGCTTACACTTAAATCTTATATATACACTGAGAGATCTCTATTGCAAACTGTAATAAAGCTTTCTAAATTGTTAATATAATGAAAAGAATAAGGTATGCTTCTAATGTTAATCTGCACAAAGAAAACAAGTAACTTCACTGTAAGGTATACTTAATTATTAATTTTACTAAAATTCTACCAGCTTAAGTGAAAAAGTAAAACAAACATATTTTAGAAATTTAAAACTACAAAAAAGTAGTTTAAAAGTTCAACAATAATTTATCTGTAAAGGTGAGAAATTATCTTAGGTATAAATTCACATATGTTAGAGTCACATTACCTACTTCACAAGTGAGTACCTGGAACAGCTGGGTCTCAAAGGTGTGAAGCTGACTAATAACCAAAAATATCCATGATCTGGCAATGTCACTGCAAACACTGTATCATGCTGCTGCTCCTAACAAGGCGTTCTTGCCAGGCCTCATACTAAAAGTTTATACACTATGCCATTAAATATGCGTCAATCAGTGCCAAAACAACCAACAATTATCCTTTCATTTATATTGGTTTCCTGCTTTCCAAAAGAACATGAGAAAAATTAGTCCTCCTTAAACATGCAGATTTCTATATTTCTCTACTCTTAATTTTTTGTACACATTTTAAAAAACTCATCCATTTTCTTAGTATAATTTTTAAGTGTAAGATTATTCAACACTTACCTCTTTCCAAGGACTGACAAACTGTGTACGAGCATATCGAGTTAGCATGTGGATTATGACAACCTGCCCCCACTCTTCTACATCAACTAGTAAATTACATAGCTTGCGGTAATTCTTGTGAATGAGATCTATTCTATCCGGGCATACTTCTTCAAAAGCCATGACAACACTGCCAGCCACCAACTAGAAAAGAAAGAAATAGTAACTCATTAAAAAATGTTTTCCTTCCATCAAAGATTCCACTCAGACATTATAGAGACACAATCAGTGTTATGGCAATCAATATTAAAAGTATTCAGTCATTTGATTAATAAAATGTTCATGTTTGAATAACAAATTTTGAAGAGTCACTCCCTCAAAGAATAACTTTGATAGCTGTAACATGTCTGAAAAACGAATACTTTTCTAAAGTATTTGAATTAGAAGTATTAGCATTAAAAAATCATAATATTTTTTATCTCATCACGTTAAATTTCAATAAATTGTTCACATATGGATTAGACATATTAATCATGCACAGTTTTCATTTTTAAGGCTTACCTGAACTCTAAGGATTCATTATTTAGTACAATAACAAGGACCGTATCATGTCAGTTTAAAATGAGAATGACAACAATTCCACAATGAACTTATCTTAAAGCGTGTGAGGACCTCATAAATGTCTTTAGTATAAAAATACTTTCGAATCTTACACACTTTAATCAACCTGTTAATTTTTACCAATATAATTTATTTACAAGGAAAAAATACTGGCTAAAATTTTAGAACATTATTATTACTTATATAATTATGTGTATAAATTGAAATAATATATTACCAACAAAAGGTAGCTTTCTCCAAGACCAGTTAATGAAACATAAATGTTGTTTTTGGAATTGCCATGTTTTTGCAAAGTGGTGAAATTAAGATTTCTTTGGTATGAAGATACAAACTAAGCAGAATATATAATATACAAATATTCTTATATAGGTACACTGGTATGTCTGCAGTTAGCCCACAATATAATACGGTTTTGAAAAAATAAATTAACATCATATTCTTTCTGAACACTAGGGATCTTCATTTTAGTATCTAAAATTTCCCCAATGTCTTAAAATAAGCAATTAAATAGAAATATAACTTACTGAAATGGTACTTTTTGAAAAATATTAGATACAATGATATTCGTATTTTTAGTGTTTAGTGTCCCTCTACTTGGCTGACATTTAGTTTATTAATGTGCAACCAACAATACAATTGAAAGAAAACAGCTCAGAATATAGACTTGCTATTATGCTAAACAAGTTTCCAGTCCTGTGGGGATTTTATGAATTACCAATCAGTATAAACGTGAAGCTGCATTTATTGACTCCAGCCCTGCCCATGTACTGGTGCCTGCTGGTCCCAGCATGTATGCACCTCAATCGAAAAAGCAAAGAATTGATTATTTGTGTGAACTAAATAAAAATGTATTATATGTATAATTTTCTATGTGCTATTGATATGGGAAGGAAGTTATGTTTGTGTTTTCAACACCACATTTTGATGTCTTCTGCACAAATCACTCTTCAGAAATTATATTCTGTGATAATCATATTTCTAAAAGATTAGAATTATCATTTTAAAATCTCTTAAAACAACTAAATTTATGACATCAAACTATAGAGTAACAGTATTTGTGAAATACATTTATATTTATATATGTCAATCTTACATTAAGATATATATTTTTTAATTGGCAAGGGTGTTAAAGTACAAAAATAAATAATACCACTTAGAATAAAATAATCTATGAAATTGAAATGGGAATTCAACAAAGTTTCAATTTAAGGAACACTATGTGAAATCAAGTTATTCTGCCCAAACCTAGAGATTATCTTTTTCAAATATGTTTAGACACCAAACAATTAAAAGGAAAATCAGCTCCTACATGGTACTAAATTTATCAAAACAAGAGCCACAGGTACAAAATAGTTCTAAAGTATTAATAAATAACATGAAAATGAAAGAAAATAATTAATTACTTAAGTAAAGATAAAGTCCATGGAAACACAAAAATAATTAGGAAGAACATAAAGAAAAGAACCTTTACAAAATAAAACTGATGATTTTAGGTATTTCATTATATGGTTTTAACAATCGACTCTAGCCTAAACACTGCCAGAAGAATTGATTATTCTGGTATATTAAATATTCAATATTCTATACAACTTACAGAATTAAAATAAAATGATCTACTCAGATTTGAAAAACAAAAATATTGGTTTCCCAAAAACAGACAGTTAATTTCCATCTCACTGTGTCAATAGTAGCTTTTTATATAAGGGGAAAAATAAATCACTCCAACAAAACTAGCAATGAACTCATCAAATTCAAATGCAGTTTTCCATTTATGTATTTTTTATATTAAAGCAATAAACATGGTTCATTTATCTTCCCTTGGTTGTCACGTTTTTCTGTGCTGTTGCTATGAACTTCAGCCATTAGCTGTGCTCCAAGGTAAACTACATGAACCATCAACAAAAGTGACACTCCATCTATGGAGTTCATATTTTCGCCAGATTATCTATGCTAGTTGACAAGCTGGTAATGAAAAAAATCACACTAAGCAAATGGTTCCTCTAATAACAATAAATTTTCTATAAAATTATGAAGGGTACAAAACGTTTCCTTGCATCTATTTTGTCATGAATTCTAATTAACGTTGCAAAGACCTGAGAGTGCTGGGTCATCACAAGAAGTGCATCAAGGTTTGATTGATAATATGGTGTAAGTTGGCCAATGCAGCCAAGATTTTCTTCTCTTAAATTAATGGCCATCCAACCTGCCCTAATCATACAGCCCAAATGATATTCCCCTTCTTATTTCAATTTTCTTGAGGCATGGAAAATGGGAAAGATCAGTCATTTATCTTCTAATAGCTGGATAATAGATCTAACACAATAAAACATCTGCACAAACGAAGAGGTGTGTTTTTTTGCCCACAACAGTGAAGCTTTTACCAACATTAAACCAATAACTTATAAAATGGTGTCTTACCCTCACAGCTTAGCTATGAACTACCAATATATTCACTAAACATCATTTTGTAGCTAAATTAAGAAGAAACTTCGTCATCAAAAAAATATAAATAAACAACTCAGATTTTCAGTAGGCACTGACCTAATTTGTTTTCCTAAGAAACTCTGTTTTCTATTAGAAAGTTAAATGCTACAAAAGGATTTCTTTAAAATTAACCTGAAAGGAAGAGGAAATAAACACCTTTTGAGGTGTTCTAAATAAAAGAAAGAAGGTTCACTACAAAGCTTAAATTGCTCAACAAGTGTGAATTTCTACATTTTAAAGAAAAACAAGAGAAAGTATTATAAAGTTTAAAAAGGAATTTATACCTGAACATTAGGAAAGGTCTTCAATAAAGAAGAAAAGTGTTTAGGATATGTTAAATAGAGAAAATATGATGAAAATGGTAAATCTAGGAATATACAGTGAAGAAATTATATTAAAAAAACTTATAACAGTTGACTCAGTATGATCAAGGATAAATAAAATGTTCCCTTTCAATTATACTGACAATTGTAAGCTTCTATTATACCTTTTAAAATTTACAGATACCTTCAGACAACAGTTATCTAAGTAACTCTAAAATATTCTTCTAGTTACATTACCATAACTGTATTCCTAATCCCAAAGTGACTTATTTTGGGGAAAGGACTATTCATATGACAAATACTGGTCTTTCTCCAGTAAAAGGGAAAAACATTTCTATTATATTTTAATAAGCTTTTTATTTCCACCTTTCCTTAAAATGAGAATTATACAACTAATTTTCTTTGAGATCTCAATTTCAAGAAAATCTTCCTTTAGGCTAAAAGAAGCAACAGAAGGTATATCTCATAATCAACAGAGGTTAAAGAAAGGTTTTTAAACATGTTAACACCTTTCAAATTTATATTTATCAGTAGTAATAGCAATGTTATCATCATCATCATAATGATCCCAAGAAGCTCCTGCTGACAGCAAATAAATTCCTTTTCAAAATGTGGAAATAAATTAGACCTGGTTCATTTAATTAGGAAATTTTTAAACAAAAATGATTTAGGATTACTGATTTCAAACGTCAATCCTAACATTATTAACTGGGGGGGGAGGGAGAAGAAATATAGCTGTATCCCTTCAATATATTATACATGACAAGAAAAAGTAATAATAAAGATAAGATCCATAAATATCTATATAGATATCAGAATATTTTTAACCTTTCCACATCAAATTATAACCATACAAAGGAAAAAATTATCAGAAGACATTCACAAAACGTAATTAAATACTGGGTAGACAAGTTAATGGTACCTAGGGAAATCTGAATCTCTCAACCCAAACTCGGAAAAAGCAAAAAGATGAAAACTTAAGCTCT
Source organism: Balaenoptera ricei (assembly GCF_028023285.1). Classification (NCBI taxonomy): domain Eukaryota; kingdom Metazoa; phylum Chordata; class Mammalia; order Artiodactyla; family Balaenopteridae; genus Balaenoptera; species Balaenoptera ricei. The sequence continues at coordinate 62,285,408 of NC_082641.1, forward strand.
AAGCATAATTAAAATACAGAGAATCTCCAAACTTCAATTATACATAAGTAGAAAAATAAGTCCTAAATCCCAGAGAGTTATCTTTCATGTGTACATCATAAAACCTCACAAAGATCTATGACAGTCTGAAACAACTGCCCAGAACAAAGCAGACAGGAGTTAGTGGTGGGCGTAAGAGGGAACTAAAAGCAACAGCAGAAAGAAAGAAAGGACCCTAAGTGTGAAAATACTAAAAAAGATTCCTGGTAGATCAGAGCAGATACAGGGAACAGACTTCAAAGGAAAATAAGATTCAATGAGGCTACCCTGAAAAGGTAAAGTTTCAAAAAGAAACAAGTTTAAAAAAGAGGTGGATGAAAAGGAGCACCTTAAAAACTGTAAGGTGACAGAAAAAAGAAATAAGAAGAGGAAATTTAGGCCCCTACAAGAAAAAATAAAATCAAAATAATCTTAGGACATACACCCCTTCCTATGCATGTCCTCTCCACAAAAGCCATCTAATAAAAAATCATACTTTGCTATTCTGACAGAGAGGGTGCTCATATACTAGGAATCATGCAAACTACCTCATATTCAAACCACCAACCCTGTCCAAAGAAACGTAAAGATGCAAGTAATCTGTAAGTATTGAAAACAGAAAATGAAAATCAAAACAATTCAACTCATGAAAATTACCCACACAAAAAAATCAATGATAAAGCAAAACAACAACAAAAATAACCCAACTGTAACACAACACTTCAAAATGAATTAAGCTGCCTCAAAGAAGAATTTCAAGATCAGAAAAATGAACATGAATCAGAAATTGAAAAACAGACAACAGAAATGAACAAAAGACATCAGGAAGAAACAGAAGTTGAAACTAGAAAAGAAATAAGCAGACATCATGATTAAGTTGCAAAGTGCCCCTGGCAGAAAACAGTTGAATAAAAATTTAGGAAGAGGCATTAAAGAAAAGTACAAAAAGAACCAAAAGAATGAAAATGAGATAAAGAAGTAAAAAGGTTTAGAGAGATAACGGTTGAAATGTAAGACAGGCAAAGAAGATCCAACTTAGAGAAAATTGAAATCCCTGAAGAAGAAAAAGCAACAATTGAACAGAATTAATATTTAAAACTTAATCTTAAACAACAACAACAACAGTTTGCCAGAAATAACATAAATTCTAAATCTATATTTTAAAAAGCCTCACTGGGTACTAGGAAAAAAATTGACCCATATCAACTAACCCTGAGACACCAGGTAAAACTATTATATTTCAAAGATAAAGAGAAAATCCTCAGGGTCAGCATCTTACTTAACACAGATACATTACAGGCATTTCCTTTAAACTAAAACAAGGCAAGGATGCCCACCATCTCCACTACTATTGAACACTGTACTGAAGTTATAAACCAATATAATTAGACAAGAAAAATTAAAGTCATAGGTATTGGAAAAGAGGAAGTAAAATTATCTGTTTGCAAATGATATGATTTATTTTCTAGAATAAAACAAATGGAGATTGAAAGATAAAACTAAATCAAACAATAAAAGAATTCAGTAAAGAAGCAGGATATAAAATTACCACACAGAAAATCAATAGCTTTCTTAGAGAACAATATAACAAGTTCAACCATACAATGATAAAGCGATTTCAATTTACAACAGCATTCAAAGAAGTAAGGCTAACGATAAATATAACTCTAAACCAATATTTAACTCAATTAGTAGTCCCCATCTCACTACTCTTCTCAGAGTACATGCTAGCAATTCTGAAACAATACTTTATCTGCATTCTGGGACTGAGTAAATAAGTAAATATATTGTGGATAACGCAAGGCACATTTCTTAATGTTGGAAAAAAGGAAGTTACAAATATGAAAAGGTAGGACACTGGAAGGAATGTTGTGCTATTGCTCTGGAATTAGAGAATTCAGTATAAACTACTGCTGTTTCATATGGATAGAAAAATAGATATAGGTGTTTTTTTAATTTTAAAAAAATAAACGTATCCTATCTAACACTTTAGGAATGAAGAGTGCCTTATAAATGATAGACAGTCAAAGCTCCCAAAGGATCTATCTATGAACTCGGAGCATGACACACACCATTTGGGAAACAAAACAATGAAAATAATAGAAAATACCTAATTACTATCGGCAAGAATATTAACAAATTAATTCTCACAATTATTCAACAACTATTAAAGACCTACTATGAACAAGTACAATATTTTTTTCTACTGTATTTTGGAAATAAATGGTCAGAACCCAAGAACAGACATTCTAAATTTGCAAAGAAATTGTATTCTTTACATTTCTTTTTGGGTCATTTGTTTCTTATTTATCCTTTTATGGTGTCAGGCACGTGCTGAGGATTTTATATACAACAGCTCTTTCAACACAAACAAAAACTTTATACATGGGAAATTATAAGCCCTAAAAATCTGCAAGCTGAAACTTATGAAGGCTTAATACATAACTACTAAGTGGTGGAACTTCAGACACAAATCCAATTCTGTTTAATTCCAAAGAAGGTAGTTTTTACCTGTGACATGCTATATATCTTGTTAGACATGCACATGTTATATACGGAGATTTCATATCTATGCCATACAACCAATTTCTTTTAGTTTATTATGTAGCAGAAATCATGGAAATTTAAAATAAAGGATCTGTTTAAAATAGATCCATTAAAATACTAAAAAAATAAAGGATTAAAATAAAGGATCTGTTTCTTACAGATCCTTTATTAAAATAAAGGATCTGTTAAAATAAAGGATCTGTTTCTTACAGATCTTAGTATTCTCCACAGTACTTGGCAAATGTCTTCAACACAGAAGAAACTAAATGTTTTTTTATTATTACTAAAATCAAGTTAACCACAATATCAATAATATTGATTTCATATTTGGGTCTAGTAGGAGATAACAAGTATGCCATACAGAAGACAAAAAGGAATCAAATTTCTTTTCTCTGTCTTCATTATGCCAACCACTATAGAAGAAATGAAGATTTCTGCTACATTATAGACTAAAAGAAATTTGCTGAATGGCCTAGTCTCCAAATATAGTCTCAGGTAAATACAACATTTTCAAAAATACACAGTGAAAAAATCATTAAAAGAATTAACATATACAACATATCCATTGAATACAAAAAAAAAAAAAAACAGTGAAGAGGAATGAGGAACAAAAAGAAGACCTAAGATTTAGAAAGACATAATGGCAGCTATAAATTCAACTATCAATAGTAACAATAAATGTCAATTGATTAGACAGTCTAATCAAAAGGCATACGTCATCAGACTAGATTTAAAAAATGTATGTTGTCTACAGGAGACACACATTAAATAAAAAATACCAACAGGTCGTGAGTAAAAGGAAGGAAAAAGATATATCAGGTAAACAGCAATTATAAGAAAGTTGTACTTAAATAGGACAAGATAGAACTTAAAACAAAAACTGTTACTAGAGATTGAGACATTTCACAATGACAAAAGGAAGGTAAAACAATTATAAATACAGATGCACCAAATACCAGAGCTCCTAAATATATGAAGTAAACAATGACAGAATTGAAGGGAGAAATAGACAGCTCTATAGCAATAGTAGACTTCAACACTCTGCTTTCAATGAGCCACAAGAAAGAAGATCAACAAAGAAACAGAAGACTTGAACAACACTATAAACCAATTACATCCAAGAGACATCTACTGAACACTCCACCCAAAAAGAGCAGAATACATTGGGTTGGTCAAAAAGTTTGGTTGGGTTTTTCCATACCATCTTATGGAAAAACCCTAACGAACTTTTTGGCCAACCCAATACACTCCTCTCAAATACACACTGAGCATTCTCCAAGACAGACCATATGCTAAGCCATATAATAATAGCTGTATGAGTCTAGTGGTTACTGTATCAGATAGCTGCTATATACAGATATACGTGCACCTGGGTGATACTATCCTAAGATGAGCTGGAATCCTTTTCCTGAATAGTTTTGAGCCATATATATGGGTGCAGAAGCCTCCACCAAAGATACACCAGCTGGTGATTACACCAGCTCCTGCAGAGGTCTGCTCAGAGACCCCATGCATCATCACTATTTCTAGATCTCATTATCATGTCACTACACACAAAGAATAGGAGTGGAATAGGAAGGAGGAAGAGACACGTACATTCCCAAAACATGGGAAATTTACCCAGTTAAGATCATTCTACCCAGCCAATAAAACAGCGTTATACATATGAGAACATTTTAGTATTTAAGAAAAAAAAAACAACACACTTGTAATACTAAAACACACGCCTCTAATTTTTCATTATCTCTTTAATACTGAATACTTCATTTTAAAATAATTATTTGTTCCCAAGTGATTGAGCCTTTAAAAATCCTAATAAATCATTGCTTAAAATAAAAGAGCTGACCTTAAAAGCAGTCAACAATTTAGCCACAGGTTAAAAAAAGAATTTTCTTTCCCCAACTTTCTCTTCTTCAGATTCTGATGAAGAAACATGTAACGAACTAAAATTCCAAATGCAATCTTTCTCTTTACCTGGACATTTTTATTCTTCAAGGATTTTAATGAGCTCCATTAATATTTATACCATTTCAAAATCAATAAGAATAATTATATCAAATACACAACAGTAAAATGATACTATGTAAATAAAGCACAATTTTACTTGGACATAAAAAGATATTACTTACTGTGCTTTTATCCTTCAGAAGTTTTTCAATTATTTCAATTAACATTTCCTTCTGCTCTGGATCAAGGCTAAACCATAAAAAGAAAAAAATTTACATTAAGTTTTTTTCCTTTAATTCTAACTTTAAATGAAGCTAATCATTTCAAGGATATTGAAATATTTTAAAGTGGGGGAGACTTATGTCTAGACAAAAATAAACAGAAAACAAATTTAAAGTGGAATGGGTTGATTTTTCCCACAGATGTGTCCTAATCTTTCTATCTAAAGTTGCTCATATTAATTAAACCCAGATACCAATACCGTTAAGAAAATATTTAAAGAACAAATCCACTTCTTAAAAAGAAGTTGGAAAGCCTTAAGAAAGTAATTGCAAGTAGATAAACCACAAAATCTTTTTTTAACTGGGGGGAAAATAACAGGATAGCAATCATTTTTGAGCATGGACACATAATTGTCAAAAAGAAATATAAAGAATTTCCAAATAAGAATTTTGTACCATTCTAGTTTACTGATAGAGACATGCATAATAAAACCTGCCATCTAAAACTAAGAAATATAAACAAAGGCCCACATACGCACAGAATTGACAGATGCATCTAAATATCAGCTGTAAGCACTGAAATACTGTTAATAATATAATTTCTTCCTAGCATAGAATTCAACTGTTCATTTACTGAGAAGCTAAACGATGGGCATACAAAGATAAGTAAGACAGTCTAATAAAGACAGTCCCAAACATAATCATACCATATAATGGAGATATATCTAAGGGATTATGGGGATAAAGAAGAAGGACACCAATGGAGGCAGGAAGATTGTGGAGGGTTTCTTCTGGGAAGTGACATCTCAGATGAATCTTAAACAACTTGACTTTAGAGCTGGAAAAAGTAGGAAATATTCTAGGTAGAGACTAAAGGAGGAACAAGAGATGGTAATGAGATAAAAACATTTTATGTAGAGGACTAAGAGGCAGTACTGAGCTACGAGACTGTAAATTCAAGACAGAGAGGTTAAATGGAGCCCAGTGATGGGCTTTTAAACTATCGTAGTGAGCTTGGATCTTATTTTGTAAGTTGATAACAAGAAAGGATAATGACTAGTGTGAGGTAACTTTGTTTGACAGTTAACCTAAGAAAATGATTTTTTACTTTTCACGAACATTATATAAGTTTACTACTGACCATTATAATTATCTGAACATTCAAACCTTTTAATTCTTTCAAATGCCAACAAGTCTCCCTTCTCCAGTCTTTCCTAACTAATCCCATTTCTTTACATCTTTACTTTATGAAACCCTATATGATAATCTGAGCCCTATCCTATCAAAGGCATTGTTAGTGTGCCTTTGTATGTACATATATATCATATAGCAATATCTTATTCAATTATAGATTGCCTTTAATTATTTGGCATACATTTGATTTTTTTCCCTCAATAGGGATGTGATACCACATCCTCTATCCTCTATCTTATGCGTGTAACACAACACTAGAAACACAAAATGATCTTGATAAAAGTTTTTGGAATAAATGGTAACAGAAAATAATACCAAATGATTACAGATAATAATTATTTTATTTAGGCAATATGTTTTCCACAGAGATCAAGGTATCATATGATAATTTAATAAATATCATATAAATACGGCATGGTGCTATATTTAAAAATCAGTATTAAAATAATATTTAATAAAATAGCTCTGGAAAAGAATCAGGCAAGGAAGGGAACAGCAGGATCAAAGATGGAAGAAGGGGTAGCAAAGTGAGTTGAGGCAATAACACACTTAAGATTCTACCCTGCAATAAATAGGAAAACAAACCTTAATTTTCTAATAACATGTGTATGTGTAATGAGAGATGGACTATATAAATGATAATTCAATTTCTGATTATTTTTAAGTTATAAAATCCATAAATTATCACAGGCCCTAACAGGCTCACAAATAAAAACCTGCCTAGGGTCTCTATAACCAAAATAAAATTAAAGATGTCTAAAGAATGTTTGTGGGCAGGGGAATCACAGTCACTGAGTTTACTTAGTTTAAGGACAGACTAGTTATAAGCGCTAACAAAATAAGCCTCCAGGGGCTTTAACATTCCACATGACATTAGGGATCTTTGGTATTATTTACAAAGTACCAACCTGTACAATTTTTGTATCGCATGGGCTGCATTCTTCCTAACGTATGGTGATAAGTCAGCAGAAGCTTCCTTAATAGCAAGCATCATAATAGGTACAATAATTGGCACTCTAATACTTGACAGAACTCTCAAAGCACTTGCACGAATTAGTTGATTTGGGTCCTAAAGACAGTGCAAAAATATTCATCAAAATTTCAAGTTTTCAATATTTCAAATACATCTTTATGATACAGTTAACAGGTGCTTATAGGATGTAATACAACAATAGCAAAAAAAAAAAAAAACCAGGACACTTAATTTAAGTACCCAGTATATGGAAATGGATAAGGAAAAAGAGAATTAAATAAATGTTTATTTCTCTGAATAATGTTTTAACAAGAAAAGTAATGGTTATAATTCTACTTGATCATATATTACTAAACATGCTGGGTTTTTAGAGTTTCATAATAACAAAATGCTGCAGGTCATAAATTTTATCTTTAAAAAAAGTCATGTCCCCTCTTTGTACACTTTCAACAACTAGTTGGTGTAATGATGAAGAGCTCTTTGAGGCACAATAATGATTATATTGAACATAAAGGAACATATAGAAACTGAAACATACTAGGCAAAGTCCAGTTGATTATAATAATAAATTATTTTCTAAGGGCATTGAATAGGGACCGTGAGAGGCCTTTTAACTCTTTCAAAACATGACTGTACCATTTAGTGGATTATTGCTCCACTTCTTTAAATGACACACCTTCAACTGTGCAGAAACATTGCAGCTATTTGCCTACTCACTCTATTATTTACCTTCAGAGCTCGCTGAAAAGTGCTTATGGACAAGAGTGCCAGATCCTGCTGTTCTTCAGCATATCGGACCAGGTAAACATATACTAACTTCTTGATCTGTGAATAAGAAAAAATAATTTAATCCTAGCCAGAGTGAAAATTAAAAATTTAATATTTTCTATACTAAAATCCACACTCAACTTTCCTGAACTAAATAACTGAACCTGCTCATAGCCTAGATGGTAAAATAAAGATAATGGATTGTCGGATAATGAATAGAAACAGAAAAAGCTTGTGAAGTAAGCATTTTAATAATCCAATCCACAACAGCAATATCCTATCAAGTTGTCCTTCCTCTTGATGGGAAAAAACAGTTCTTGAGCAAAACTCATATAAGAATATTAAAATATTAACTGATTTGGAAAAGTATTTTCAAAATGAGGGATACAAATAATATAAAGACCTTGGGCTCTGTCCACTAACTATATGGTATGGAAGCTTATGTTTCCTCATCTGTCAAAAGGTGCTGAGGCCCAACTCTGATTCTATGGTAATAGTCACATTCCAATATACATTACATGATATTTTCAGCTCAGTAAGAATAATGTGTGACAATATCAATTTAATGTAATAAAAATTCCAAAAGGATGGAAGTGTGTTTTGAAAACTGTTTTCAAAGTCAATTTAATCACTAAATTTATAACAAAATTATGATGAGCAGAAAAATTACATGAAAATTGGAATTTGAGTTGAAATTCATCAACTGCTTCCTTCTGACACTGCTTGTAGCTTGTTATCTCCCTTCTCAAATATCTTCAGATACCATTGCTTGATTAATTTTCTGATATATCCCCATAGTACATATCTAAAAGTTAATGGAATGTTCAAAGAGCATGGGAAATGAGGGGAAGTAGCTGGAAATAGGTGGAATCAATGCTGAAAAGGAAAACAGTGCTATACTGGGCCATATTTTATATCACAGTAACCAATCTGGACTTCTTTTAAAGACAACTGCCATGGCCTTCTCTCCCTTACAGTCCAATTTCCCTTGACACAGCAGTGTTTTGAGTTCCTTCACCATCCTGTTTGTTCCCTTCTGAACTCACTCAATTTGTCTATATTTTTTTCATTACAGCACTCCAAACTAAAAATGAAGTCTAAGCAAGACAAAATAGTTAAGATTTTGTTCCAGATGAGGTGCTTCTACTGATACAACTAATTCTTGATTAAAACCACATACTTTTTCCAAATGTGCTACTGACTAAATCAATCCATACCCGAGTAATTGTCCTAGTGAGGTTTCTTCTTTTAAAAGGAGGTCAATATCTTACACTTAACCTATAGACATTTTCAACAACTTAAATTCAACATGTCACGGCACGCTCCTCAGATAATTTTAGATCTTAATCTTTAATCCAACCTATTTTGCTATTCTTCACAATTTCATGGACACAAGTGAAAACTTAATGAACATACTTTCTGCATCTTTATCATTATTGATAAAATGCTAAACACACCATTTTAAGATGATACCAATCGATTCGTCTGTACTATATTGACAGGGTTATAGGTGAAACTAACAAAAAACATATTTCCAATTACTCTTCAGTGCTGAATAGATGCACAAAATCTTAAAAACGAAACCTAAAATCCTTAACTCAGTATTCAATACAGCCCATAATCTTCCTTTAAAGTCAAACAAGGAAGAGTCCCCAAATATAACTTGACTCTTTGTCTCAATCTCCATTCAGTTTATCAATCCTACTTTCTCCGAAGTTCTACTAATCAAAATCGTCCACAAAAGCAAAAATGAAACAATAAAATTTCCACTAAGAGAGGAACAGTACAACAAATTACAGTACATCCATATAACACTGTACTATGTGGTCACTATATATAATTAAGTAAATCTATACTTGACATTGAAAATATGTCCTTGTAAAAAATTTTAAGGGTACAAAACAGTATGCACTGTATGACTGCACTTCTGTGTTAATAAAAAATAGATACACATATATTGTATTTTATCACTCTAAGATAAACCACCAATTGTAAGATGTACCATAATTTTACAGACCACAAAGAAAGGAAGAAAAAACCCGGCCAATTGTAAGCCACCCTCAATTGTTAAGATAAGTCCCAACTGCATAAACTTTAAAATAGAAAACAGATGTCTTAGAATGGACATTATATGGTAATAATAGCAAATAGTTATATACTTAACTATGTGTCAGGCACTGTTCTACATGTTATATTTAGATTAATTCATTTTATATTCACAACTCAATGAACAGGTATTACCTTTCCTGTTTTACAGGTGAAGAAACTGAAGCACAGAAAAGTTAAGTAACTTGACCAATATAGAAATCTATTAAATGAAGAACCAGGATTCAAACCAGGTAAGCATAAAAGTTGAAAAAATTTATATAGTAAAATGTTAACAGTGACTATCTCTGGGTGACGGCATTAACCAGTGACCCTCACTCTTTACATCTTTCTACATTATTTAATTTTTTTACAATGAATATTAATTTTATGTTCAGATAAAACAATAAAGACATTTTCATTTTAGGGGTGAATCTCATCTTTCTAGACATCCTCCAACACAGAATAGTACTTTCTCTGATTACAAAAGTATTTTAAAATTTTCATTATAAACAATCTGAAACTGAAAATATTTTTAAGTTCCCACATTCCTAAGATGGCTTTTTCTATAGCATTGGCAACATGTAGCCACCAGAACTATTTTAAACCTGTTCACTAGACAAAAACTCAGCTAAATCAACAAGTTTTTGCAAGTCAACCAACCTGTGACAGCCCCTTGCTTCTGAACGTTAGCCAATCAGGAACAAATTCACTCTAAAAAAACACACCTCTTAGTGCCAATCAATCAAAAGCAGTCTCACCCAAGTGACCACTCATCTACAGATGATATCAACCCACTTAGGCCCCTTAAAGTCCATGAAACTTTCAAATGATCATGGAATCAAGTGATCTCACACAAGAATACAAAAAATGGGTTCCAATATTACGTGGTACTAGTATACAAGATGGCAACCAAATGACCCAAAATATACCCAATGTTTTAGATTATATTTAAATGGAAATATAAATTTTAAAAATTCTTAAATCACAGTTTAAGAAGCACTTATCTAATTGTTTGAGTTATAAATGATTTTCTCCCCAACCAGATTTTAAAGTTCCTAAGTTAAGGGTATATGTATATGCATACCTGATTCACTTTGTTATAAAGCAGAAACTAACACACCATTGTAAAGCAATTATACTCCAACAAAGATGTTAAAAAAAAAAAAAGGTTCCTAAGTTACAACAGTGCCAAAAAGCAACCAACACTTGCTGGTTGACTGATTTATACCAATTTAAATATATCAAATCAACACACAAGATGTATTTTAAATAAGATATTTCTCAAATTCACCTTGGAATGAACATGAGGTTATTTAGTACAGGAACCATTCCTTATTAATCTATATATTCCCACAACCTATCACATATCCTGGCAATATAGTAAAAGCCCAATAATTATCAGCTGAATGAAACATCACAGCCCAATGAGAGACTGGAAAAAAAAAAAAGACATTTCCCATTAGATTGCTATATCTAGGATCTAACTTACCACCAATAGATACAATTCATGAAGTAGATGTCTAAATGGACATCAACATACTGTGAGAAAACAATAGGTATTAAGAAGATTGCCTCAAAAGTCTTTAACTTGTGGGGTTTTTTTAGAAAATTAATCATTTAAAATATTCTTTCTCTTTACCAATTATATTTGGATCTCAGTCTACAGTTCTCAGGAAACTTTTGAAACAAGAATGGGTTAGGATCCACCCACCCCCTCATCTTCTTGGGATGTATTTTCTCAGCAACACCTTTATTTACTTAACTGTACAGCCAACTTTTAAAGCTGAATTATGAACTCCAGAATATATCCAGGAGTTTATACTGGCAACACTGAAATATTCAAACCACAGCTGAGCTACCAGGCACTGCTATAATTACTCACTAGTGGAGAAGGATTATTGTGACTGTTATAGCAAAAAGCATAACATTATTAAATCACAGAAGGTTGCAAAACACTAAATTTGTTCTAGTTCTGTTATAAGAATCAATCAAAATTGACCACAAGAGGCCTATGCACTGACCAGCTGCAGGTGTACAGAGAAAGCCTACTTTCCCTGAAACCATTCTGTGATCAGAAATGGGAGTACTTAAAGCTCCGTGACTACACCATTCTCTTATCAGTTACTTTCATTCAGTGTTACAATACTCCTTGCTGTAAAGCTAATCATAGCAGCGCCCCAGTAGGCTGGAAGAACACAGGCAGATCTGTTTAATTAGTTTATCAATACTAGTACAGCAAACTTCATGAGTTATTGACTAAACCTTTGATTATTTTAGTACTATAGCTTACTAGGTCACTTTTGGTATCATTTGACATCGAATGGCAGATGACGTACAGCTCAACTGTGTGTCTAAGGCAGTATGTACTGGTAAAACTGAAATTTTGTACTTGATAGCAATGAAACATCAATCAATTCTGAACACAAATTTTAAGAAGCTTATGTCAGTTTTCCCACAACATTAGAGGATTAAGCATGTTTCCAAGAACTAACAAGGTATTTCAAGAACAAAAAAAATCCAAAACAAATAGATCAATAGAGTAGTCCCCCTCTATCTGTGGGGGATACGTTCTAAGACACCCAGTAGATGCCTGAAACTATGGACACTACCAAATTCTATATACACTATGTTTTTTCCTATACACAGATACCTATGATAAAGTTTAATTTATAAATTAGGCACAGTACGAGGCTAACAATAGCTAATAATAAAATAGAACAGTTGTAAGAATATACTTTAATAAAAGTTATATGAATGTGGTCTCTCTCTCTCTCTCTCATATTGGACTGCACTTACCCTTCTTTTTGTGGTGATGTGAGATGATGAAATGTCTATGTGATAAGATGAAGTAAGGTGAATGAAGTAGGCATTGTGATGCAGGGTTAGGCTACTATTGACCCTCTGATGGTACATCAGAAGGAGGATCATCTGCTCTGGGTGATCCTGGATCACTGAGCATGACAGTGTCAATGGTTAGATGTCAGGAGCAGATGATGTCAATGGTTGGGGATCCCAGACAGAGCAGCACAAAATTTCATCACACTACTCGTAATAGTGTGCAATTTAAACTTATGAATTGTTTATCTCCAGAATTTTCCATTTAATAATTTTGGACTGTTAACCACACGTAACTGAAACCGTGGAAAGTGAAACCACAAGGAAGGGGAGACTACTGTAATTATGTTTATAGTGACATTTTTGTTACAGAACATTAGATAGCATACCAGAATCTGATTGTAAAGGATAAAGATGAATAGAAAAGTTCTACTCTTGATAACTACCTGAACATTACAAACAGCTCTGAATAAATAATAAACAGTACAGAATTCTCTGTTTACAACAAGAAGACTGGAATTCCAGAGTGAACTATTTACAGCATAACTTATTACCAATATCTCAGGACTTGGTCATTTCTACCCACATCTAAAACATAAAAAATTTATACTCAAATTGGCAGAAGACCTAAATAGACATTTCTCTAAAGAAGACATACAGATGGTCAACAGGCATATGAAAAGGTGCTCAACATCACTAAATATTAGAGAAATGCAAATCAAAACTATAATGAGGTACCACCGCGCTCCAGTCAGAATAACCATCATTAAAAAAATCTACGGGGACTCCCCTGGTGGACCAGTGGTTAAGAATCCACCTGCCAATGCAGGGAACACGGGTTCGATCCCTGGTCCGGGAAGATCCCACATGCCGTGGAGCAATTAAGCCTGCGTGCCACAACTACTGAGCCTGTGCTCTAGCCCGCGAGCCACAACTACTGAAGCCCACGTGCCTAGAGCCTGTGCTCCACAACAAGAGAAGCCACCGCAATGAGAAGTCTGCACACGGCAAGGAAGAGAAGGCCCCGCTCAATGCAACTAGAGAAAGCCCACGTGCAGCAATGAAGACCCAACACAGCCATAAATAAATAAATAGATAGATAGATAGATAAAATTGATTCTTAAAAAAAAAAAATCTACAAATAACAAATGCAGGAGAGGGTGTGGAGAAAGGGGAACCCTCCTACACTGTTGGTGGGAATGTAAAGTGGTACAGCCACTCTAGAAAAAAGTATGGAGGCTCCTCAAAAAACAAAAATAGAGTTGCCATAGGATCCAGCAATCCCACTCCTGGGTATATACCCAGACAAAACTATAATTTGAAAAGATACATGCATCCCTATGTTCATAGCAGCACTGTTCACAATAGCCAAGACATGGAAACAACCTAAATGTCCATCGACAGACAAATGAATAAACAAGATGTTGTAGGTATATACAATGGAATACTACTCAGCCATAAAAAAAGAATTAAATAATACCATTTGCAGCAACATGAATGGACCTAGAGATTATGATACTAAGTGAAGTAAATCAGAAGGAGAAAGACAAATACCATATGATGTCACTTACATGTGGAATCCAAAATGTGACACAAATGAACTTATCCATGAAACAGAAAGAGACCCACAGACATAAAGAACAGACCTGTGGTTGCCAAATGGGAGGGGAGAGGGGAAGGGATGGATTGGGAGTTTGGGATTAGCAGATACAAACTGTTACACAGTATGGATAAACAACAAGGTCCTGCTGTACAGCACAGGGAACTATATTCAATATCCTGTGATAAACCATAATGGGAAAGAATATGAAAAAGAATGTATACATATGTATAACTGAATCATGTCGCTGTATAGCAGAAATTAACACATTGTAAATCAATTATACTTCAATAAAATAAAGTTAAAAAAAAATTATACCAATGCCAGATACCTCCAAAGGATAGCTAATACCAGATGACGATAAGGGGTCAAAGACACTAAAGAAGAAAGAGGAGGAAGGAATCAAACAGGAAGGATGGCTCTAAAAGGGGAATGACCTAAAATGATTTCTGAAGCCAAGCTACCTGGCTTTGGATTCTGACTGCCACATAGTAGCTATGTGACCTTGGTCAGATAATCTAACCTCTCTGCTACCTTATCCTCATACGGAAAATATGGAAAATGAAAGAACCAACTTCACAGGGTTATTTGTGAGGATAAAATGAGTTGATATAAGTAAAGCATTAACGACCTAGCACAGACGGCATTTTTTAAGTGTTAACAATCATCGTTGCTACTGAGAGACTCTATTCCCAGTAACGCTAAGACAAGCTTTACCTACAGCTCACAGATTTTCTAAGTGAAATCTTGACTTTTCTTTTTCAGCTACTTGAACTTTCTTATACCAGAAGCCATAAAACTAATGTACATATCAAATTAGAAGCTCAGATATCATGGCCATAACAAGTCAGACAGTTTAACTGAACTATCAATTCAGAATTATATATATATATTTTTTAAATTTTTTAAATAAACTTTTTTTTTAACATCTCTATTGGAGTATAACTGCTTTACGATGGTGTGTTAGTTTCTGCTTTATAACAAAGTGAATCAGCTATACATATACATATATCCCCATATCTCCTCCCTCTTGCATCTCCCTCCCATGCTCCCTATCCCACCCCTCTAGGTGGTCACAAAGCACCGAGCTGATCTCCCTGTGCTATGCAGCTGCTTCCCACTAGCTATCTATTTTACATTTGGTAGTGTACATATGTCCATGCCACTCTCTCACTTTGCCCCAGCTTACCCTTCCCCCTCCCAGTGTCCTCAAGTCCATTCTCTACGTCTGCGTCTTTATTCCTGTCCTGCCCCTAGGTTCTTCAGAACCTTATTTTTTTTTTTTTAGATTCCATACATATGTGTTAGCATATGGTATTTGTTTTTCTCTTTCTGACTTACTTCATTCCGTATGACAGGTCTCTAGGTCCATCCTCCTCACTACAAATAACTCAATTATATTTACATGGTAACAAGCATATAAATAGTGCTTAATAAGTATCTACTAAATTAATCATAAGTAAAGTTTGCAAATACTATAAGATTACATGTGAAGTCTAGACTTCTCCCATTAATTAGAATCTTAGAAAGAATGGTTTATCAAGTTATTTAAATCCAATATTAATTAATTCATCTTAGTTCCTAAGTTGGCAATAAGTGTACAAGTGTTTTGATTTTAATTTACCCAAGTTAGTCAAATTCACTTTATGATGCCTATTCATTTTGGCAGCAAAATTCACCTATCTGAAATATGTAATGTACTTACTATCTAACAAAAAAATGAAGTGTACTTTAAAATGTATCTAAAAAGTAGGTTTAAAGTACATATCTTTAAAATTCTATAATATAAATTATTCTAATAAAAAAGTTAAGATGATAGGAAAATAATTCATTTTGTATATAGAAATGTGTACTCTAGAAACTGTATAACATATACTTCAGTGCACTTTTCCAGATTTTTAACATGCAAATGCAAGATTATTTAAACTACTCATTTTCCTTATATGAGACACAATAACACCCAATCTACTGCATAGTGTAAAAATAATAGCTTAGAGTCTACATCATATCAACCTTGTGCTTGTATAATACAAATGAAGTGTGACCTGGCTGATCTTATTGCTCCACTTAAAAAATTCTACCATCATTCTCAGGTCATGATTATTTTATACACTCTGTTTTTCTTGTACTGATGCAATCTTTTCATTAGAAAATGCCTTGTTTTTCAAACTATAAATACTTAAGGACTGACTATAAAACTGCTAATGACATGTGGCTCACTCAGTATATTCTGGCTATAAAGCATTACAAGACACCGTTACAGAACTCTGATGTAAGGACGGAAAAGAGGAAGAGAATTTTCAAGTATGTCACCAGTTACAAATTGAAAATTCTGCATGGAAAGTAGGGAAAACTGAGACTAATGGTTTCATTTGACTGATAACATTCCATATATTTTAAGGTTTTAAAAATATTTACAGATTATGATATAAAGCTATAATTTAGAAATAATAACTGAGAGATCTGATTTACCCTTCCTACCTTAATGAAACAGAAAATCAGGGGCAAAAAATGAAACAGAAGTTTTCATATGTTGGACAACAGGCAGCACATTACTGTGAACCTTGAGAGAGGGAAAAAAATCAAGGTGAGCCCTTCAACTGCGGGTGAGTCTACCAGGAAAGGGAGGCAACTCAAACAGAATCCAGAGGACTCATTGTGCTGAGGAGACAGTGATCAAAGTTCACAGAGGCCAAGGTTGCTAGAATTTGCAGAGCATTATAACAAAGAGGAGGGCACTTCAGAGAGAGAGAGAGAGAATGCATTCTGGGGAGAAGTACCATCATACTGTGGGCTAAGCACTGTCATGCACATGAGTAAGATGAAACTACCTGAGGCCAGACCAAAAAACACTGGAAAGAAGTAGGCAGAACAGGTCTCAAAGATCACAAAAAGCTAGGAAAAGTTCATATTCCCACCAGCCAGAGAGAAAGTATCTCATAAATACATGTATCATTGAGCAGAATCCTAAGAAGGGCATTGCTTTAATAGTGGGATTACATTAGTCTAGACTAAAGGTGTTTCCGTATCCCCTAATAAAGATTAAAAGTATGCTTTGAAAGAATTAAATGATTCCCTATAACTTAATTGTGCATCACAAGAAAACCCAACACAATTTAAACAAAAATCAGGACAATATGAATCATAATTACTCTTCAAGTAATCTCTACCCACATCTGTCAAACTCCTGAACCATGCAAGCTCAGAACAGACTCAAAGCAGCTCAGCAAAAGACAAAAAATATGAGACTGAAGTTGCTGCCTAAGCAACAGAATTTGCAATTTGAACCCTGTCAAAATAACTGCTTTCTAAAACAAAAACACCACCTATGGAGTAAATATAAAAGAATACAGAATCAACATAATTTAATATTCATAATGTCAAAAGATACAACTCAAATTACCCAATATATGAAAAACTAAAAAAATGGAACGTATGCACACAAGAAAAGGAAACTAACTAAACGAAAGCCTGAGAAAAACATACTGGAACTAGCAGGCGAGGATTTTAGAGCTACTATTACACTTAAGTAAAAGAAAATGTGCTTTCCATAAATAAAGAATAGAGGAAATCTCAGCAAAGAAACACAAAGGATAAAAAAAGGGACAAACTGAAATTCTAAAATGAAAAAATAAAATTTCTAAAATAAAAATGAATGTACTTAATCAAATGGAGAGGACAGAAGAATGAGTAAGCGAACTTGAAAACAGGTGAGTAAAAATTACCTAATGTAAACAACACACACACAAAAAAAAGATCTAAAAAAACCAACAAAGTTTCATACATTGTCAGGTAAAAATAAAACAATATAACATATATGTAATTTCAATACCAGAAAGAGAAAAGAGAAGGGGGCAAATACTATCTGAAAAAATAATGGCCCAGGGCTTCCCTCATGGCACAGTGGTTAAGAATCCACCTGCCAATGCAGGGGACATGGGTTCGAGCCCTGGTCTGGGAAGATACCACATGCTGTGGAGCAACTAAGCCTGTGCGCCACAACTACTGAGCCTGCGCTCTAGAGTCCGCGAGCCACAACTACTGAGCCCGAGTGCCACAACTACCGAAGCCTGCGTGTCTGGAGCCCGTGCTCTGCAACAGGAGAAGCCACCCAATGAGAAGCCCGCACACCGCATCGAAGAGTAGCCCCCACTCGCTGCAACTAGAGAAAAGCTTGTGTGCAGCAACAAAGACCCAATGCAGCCAAAGATAAAAATAAGTAAATTTATAGAAAGAAAAAAAAGAAAAGAAATAATGGCCCCAAATTTCCTACTTTTGATCAAAGACAGTAATTTATAGAACTAAGATGTTCAACACACACAAAACCAAATGAACACGAATAAGATCACACCAAGGTACACCAAAGTCAAACTACCAAAAGCCAAAGATGGAGTAAAACATTAAAGTATCAAGAGAAAAATTACAAATTACATAGGAAGATGAATGATCCAATTAACAGGGACTTTACATAAGAAATTATGGAGGGCAGAAGAGTCTTCAAAGCATCTTTAAAATGCTGAAGCAAAAAGAAACTATTAATCCAGAAGTCTATGACCAATGAAATAATTCTTTAGGAATGAAGGTAAAATGCAAACATTTTCAGATAAAAGTAAGAGAATTCATCACTAGCAGACCTCCATTACAGAAAAAGCCAACAGAAGTTCTTAAGGCAGGAGGATCATGATACTGATAGAAATTTGGATCCTTAGAACTCAAAGAGAACACTGGACATGATAAATATCTTAATAAATGATAAATACTTATTTCTGTTTTTTCTTTTAATTTCTTTATGTCATAAGTATTGATATTTAAAGGAAAAATTGTACTGTCTTATGATGTTTGCTTGCTTATTTTTTGTTTATTTATTTGTTTGTTTGTTTATTTATTTATGGCTGTGTTGGGTCTTCACTGATGCAGGCGGGCTTTCTCTAGTTGCACTGCACAGGCTTCTCATTGTGGTGGCTTCTCTTGTTGTGGAGCACGGGCTCTAGGCGCACGGGCTTCAGTAGTTGTGGCATGCAGGCTCAGTAGCTGTGGCTCACGGGCTCTAGAGCGCAGGCTCAGTAGCTGTGAGCCTGGCTCGCATGGGCTTAGTTGCTCCACGGCATGTGGGATCTTCGTGGACCAGGGCTCGAACCTGTGTCCCCTGCATTGGCAGGCGGGTTCTTAACCACTGCGCCGCCAGGGAAGTCCCCTATGATGTTTTTAACTTATATAAATCTGATAAATTAATAACTAAAACATAAAAGGAGAGATATGGATGTATACAGATGCAAGATTTCTATATTTTATGTGAAGAAGTGCAACATTAACTATAATCCAACTGTGAAAAGTTAAGAATGGATACAGCCAACACTTAAAAAAAATGCAGAGAAGTACAGGTTAAAAATAAAAACAGGAAAAATTTAAGTGTGATTTCCTCTATAAAAAGGAGGAAAAGAAGAAGAGAGGAACAAAAATAAAGGAGACAAATTTAAAAAAAGAAATCATGTAATACTACACTCAAATCCAACCACATCAATAAATACATCAAGTGTTAACAGAATAAACACTCCAATTAAAAGGCAGAGACTGACAGAATGGGTGGGAAAAACATGGAATTAGATGCTGTCAATAAGAGACACAAATAGATATGAAGACACAGGCTAGGAACAAATGCATGAAAACAGGATATACCATACAAAGAGAAGAGAAGGCTGGAATGACAATATTAATAACAAGAAATCAAATAGACTTTAAGACAATAAAGTATTACCAGAGAAAAAGAAGGGTTTATTTTAGGATAAAGGGGCAATTCATCAGGAACACCTGAAAAGAGCTATGCCTAGTAGGAGTGCTTCAAAATATAAGCAAAAAATGACTACATTAAAGGGAAAAATAAACAATTCCAGGATCATGATTGGGAGATTTAAGATCCCTCTCTCAGCAACTGGTAGAATATCTAGACAAGAGGTCAGTAAAAACATTTTAAAAATCTAAACAACACATTTACTTAAATAATATTTATAGAACATTACAATCAATAGTGGAATACACATTCTTTTCCACTGCACGTGATATGCATACCAAAACAAACTAGATGATTCGCTATAAACAAGTCTTCATAAAATTTTAAGAGAATGATGTTTCCTGACTAAAAAGGAATTATATTACAAAGCAATAACAATATAAGATAATGAGATAACCCTCCCCCAATATGTGGAAATTAAACAACATACTTCTAAATATACCATAAGTCAAAAAAGAAATCATAAAGTAAATAAGAAAATATTTTTAGGGGGATGGATGGAGTGGGAGTTTGGGGTTAGCAGATGTAAACTTTTATATATAATGACTTTTATATAAACTTTATATAAAAGTTTATATAAACTTTTATATAAACTTTTATATATAATGAATAAACAACAAGGTTGTGCTACTGTATAGCACAGAGAACTATATTCACTGTCCTATGATAAATCATATGGAAAAGAATATTTTAAAAAAAGAATGTTTATTTATGTGTGTGTGTGTGTGTGTGCATATAATTGAATCACTTTGCTGTACAGCAGTAATTAACACAACACTGTAAATCAACTATACTTCAATTAAAAAAAAGAATAAAAAAAAGTACATAGAGGACTTCCCTGGTGGTGTGGTGCAGTGGTTATGCACCACAGGTTACTGGCGCCTGCCAATGCAACAGACAGGGGTTTGAGCCCTGGTCCTGAAAGATCCCACGTGCCGCGGAGCAACTAAGCCCATGTGCCACAACTACTGAGCCTGAGCTCTAGAGCCCACATGCCACAACTACTGAAGCCCGCGCGCCTAGAACCCGTGCTTCACAACAAGAGAAGCCACCACAGTGAGAAGCCCGCACACTGCAATGAAAAGTAGACCCTGCTCTCTGCAGCTAAAGAAAGCCCATGCACAGCAACAAAGACCCAATGCAGCCAAAAATAAATAAATAAAAAATTTTAAAATGTAGAGAATTGTAAAGTGCTATTAAAAATGATAGAAATGAAAAAAAAGAAAATATTTTTAACTGAATGACAATGAAAACAAATCAAGTAAAAATTCAGGAAAGCAACTAAAGCAGTGCTTAGAGGAAAAGACACAGTATTAAAGCCTTATATTCACAGAAAGATTTGATCTGCGTTCCCAACTCAAGATGATAGAAAACAACAACAAAAACCCAAATTAAGTAGAAGGATGAAATAAAAAGATAAATACAAAAGTCAATAATCATACCAAAAAGAAATCAATGACACAGGAAACAGAGAAAATTGATAAAACCAAAAGCTGGGTTTTTTTAAGTCAATAAAGTTGATAATCCTCTAGATAAACTGATGAAGAAAAAGAGAAAACACAAAATTACCAATATCAGGAATGAAAGAGGAAACATCACTACAGAAGCTACAGACGTTAAACGGATACTAAGGAACTATAATTAACAACTTTATGCCAATAAACAACCTAGATGAAACAGATTCATTTCTTTAAAGAAAAATTACTAACACAATCCAATAAAAAATAGAGAATCTAAATAATGCTGTGTTAGAGATCCACCAAGACTACCTTCAGGCTTAATGACTGCCTAGAAGGACTCACAGGACCCAGAAAGTTGTTACACTCATGGTTATGGTTCACTACAGTGAAAGGATATATAGTAAAATCAGCAAAAGGAAAAAGCACATGGGGTGAAGTCCAGAGGAAACAAGGCACAAGCTTCCAAGAGTCCACCCACCAGCATAGTCACATAAAAATACTTCTTCAGCAACAACGTGTGACAACATGTACAAAGTGGTGCCAACCAGGGAATCTTGCTTAAGACAGACGGTCCAGGGTTTTTATTAGGGATCAATCATGTAGGCACTGTATGCCTACATATATTGTCATCACTAAATAAGAGATCAGTAACTGAAGCTCCAGACCATGATAAGGAAAGCAGGTGTTTACCAGAAACACTTTTAGTTTTAGTATATATTATTTGGATAAACTGATACAGCATGGCTCACTCTTATCTGACAGAACACTCGAAGAGATCAGTTCACCAGAGCCAACCAATAAACAATCACGAAAACAGACTTGAAGGGCTTCCCTGGTGGCATAGTGGTTAAGAATCCACCTGCCAATGCAGGGGACACGGGTTCAATCCCTGGTCCGGGAAGATCCCACATGCTGCGGAGCAACTAAGCCTGTGCACCACAACTACTGAGCCTGCGCTCAAAGCCCGCAAGCCACAGCTACTGAGCCCAGGTGCCACAACTACTGAAGCTCATGTGCCTAGAGCCCATGCTCTGCAACAAGAGAAGCCACCGCAATGAGAAGCCTGTGCACCGCAACGAAGAGTAGCCCCCGCTCGCTGCAACTAGAGAAAGCTCGTGCATAGCAACGAACATCCAATGCAGACAAAAATAAATAAATAAAATTAAATAAAATAAAAAAAGAAAACAGACCTGGAAATGTTCAGGGTTTGCACAACCCAAGCCTGCAGAGTTTAGCTTCCACACAGGCCTATACCAATAAACAACTTGAATTCATAATTTAAAACTTTCGCATAAAAGAAATTCCAAGCCCAGATGACATCATAGTGGCAATAAGATAATACCAATTATTTGGTATTATTAGATAGAATGAAACAATACCAATTCTACACATTTTCTTTCAGAGAAAAAAGGAGAAACACTCTCCCACTCATTTTTTTAAAATAAATTTATTTATTTATTTAATTAATTTATTTTTTTGGCTGTGTTGGGTCTTCATTGCTGCGTGTGGGCTTTCTCTAATTGTGGTGAGCGGGGGCTACCCTTCGTTGCAGTGTGCAGGCTTCTGATTGCGGTGGCTTCTCTCATTGCAGAGCACGGGCTCGAGGAGCATGGGCTCAGTAGTTGTGACTCATGGGCTTAGTTGCTCCGCAGCATGTGGGATCTTCCCGGACCAGGGCTCGAACCCGTGTCCCCTGCATTGGCAGGTGGATTCTCAACCACTGCGCCACCAAGGAAGCCCATCTCCCACTCATTTTTAAAATCCAGTATTAACTGGTTACCCTGATATCAAAACCAAAGTCATCATAAGACAAAAAAAAAACTCCCTCAATAAGATATAGATGCAAAACTCCTAACAAAAGTTAGCAAATCGATTCTAACAATACACTAAAAGATTAATACACCATGGCCATTAGGGATTTATCCCAGGAACAGAAAGGTTTAATATTTGAAAATTAGTCCCAGTCATTTATCACATGAAGAGAATAGAGAAAAATCCTATAATAATTTCAGTAGTTACAGAAAAAAGATTTGACAAAATTCAACATTCATTCATATTAAAAACTCTCAGCAAATAAGGGATAAAAAGAACTTCCTCAATATGCTTAAAGGCATCTGCAAAAAACCTATAGCTAGTATCATATTCTACGGTAAAAGGCTCAATGCTTTCTACATCAGGAACAAGGCAATGAAAACCACTATCATTGCTTTTATTCAACATTGTAATATAGATTGTACTCAGTGTAATATGACAAGAAAAAGGCATATAGAATACAAAAGAAGTAAAATTATGTTCCCATATGGTACAATCATTTATGTATCAAAGTCTAAGACATCGATAAAATAGCTATCAGGATAAGTGAATTTAGCAAGGACACAAGATCAATACACAAAATCAGAATTGATTTTGCTAGCAATGACCAATTGGAAAATGAAATTAAAAAGACAACTCTATTTAAAATAGCATTCAAGAGACTTCCCTAGTGGTCCCAGTGGTTAAGAATATGCCTTCCAATGCAGGGGACGAGGGTTCAATCCCTGGTTGGGGAGCTGGGATTCCACATGCCACAGGGCAACTAAGCCCATGTGCCGCAACTGCTGAGCCTGCGCACCACAACTAGAGAGAAGCCGGCATGCTGCAATGAGGAGCCCTTGCACCGCAACCAAGACCAGACACAGCCAAAAATAAAATAAATAAATAAATATTTTAAAAAACACAGCATTCAAAAACTATTCAAAACTGAACTGATGTGCAAAATGTTCAAAACTTGTCCACCAAAACCTACAAAACATTACAAAGGGAAATTACAGAAGACCATATTCAAGGACTGGAAGACTTATATGGTGGAGGTGGCAATTCCCTCCAATTGATCTACAAACTCACTGTAAACAAAATCAAAGTTAACAGGCTTTTGGAGAAACTGGCATGCTGATTTTAACACTTTTACAGAAAGACAAAGGACCCAGATTAGTCAAAACAAGGCTGAAAACAGAACAAGACTGGAGTGCTTATACTACCTCACTTCAAGACTTAATGTAAGGCTACAAGACAGTGTAGTATAGGCACAAGGATGCACCTATCGATCAATGGAACAAAACAGAGTCCAGAAATATGCTTGCACATACATGGCCAAAATTTTTTCACAAAAGTGGCACAGTAATTCAACTGGGAAAAGATATAGTCTTCTTAATAAATGGTGACAGAATAACTGAATATCTGAGAAAAAAATGAATTGCAAATCTTACCTCATACCACACACAAAATCTAATTTGACCCAAACAGCCAAAACAATCTTGAGAAAGTATAAAGCTGGAGGCATCACGCTCCCTGATTTCAAACTATACTACAAGTCTACAGTCCCCAAAACAGTATGGTACTGGCACAAAAACAGACACCTAAATCAATGGAACACAATAAAGAGCCCAGAAATAAACTCACCATTATATGGTCAATTAATCTATGACAAAGGAGGCAAGAATACACAATGGGGAAAAGACAGCCTCTTCAATAAATGGTGTTCAGAAAATGGACAGTTACAATCAAAAGAATTAAAATGAACTACTTTCTCACACCATACACAAAAATAAACTCACAATGGAGCAAAGGCTTACATTTAAGACCTGAAACCATAAAACTCCTAGAAGAAAACATAAGTACTGCTCTTTGACATGGATCTTAGCAATATTTTTTGGATATGTCTCCTCAGGCAAGGGAAACAGAAGCAAAAATAAACAAATGGGACTACATCAAACTAAAAAGCTTTTGTACAGCAAAGGAAACTATCAACAAAACAAAAAAGCCACCTACTGAATGGGAGAAGATATTTGCAAATGATATAACTGATAAGGGGTTAATATCAAAAATATACAAAGAACTCACAGAACTCAACATCAAAAAAATACAAACAACCCAAATAAAAAATGGTCAGAGGACCTGAATAGACATTTTTCAAAGACCTACAGATGGCCAACAGGCATATGAAAAGATGCTCAACATCACTAATCAGGGACATGCAAATTAAAACCACAATGAGTTATTACCTCACATCTGTCAGAATGGCTATTATCAAAAAGACAGGGACTTCCCTGGTGGCACAGTGGTTAAGAATCTGCCTGCCAACGCAGGGGATATGGGTTCGATCCCTGGTCTGGGGAGATACCACATGCCACGGAGCAACTAAGCCCGTGGGCCACAACTACTGAGCCTGCGCTCTAGAGCCCACGAGCCATAACTACTGAGCCCGTGTGCCTAGAGCCTGTGCTCCGGAACAAGAGAAGCCACTGCAATGAGAAGCGCGTGCACTGCAATGAAGAGTAGCCCCCACTCGCCACAACTAGAGAAAGCCGGTGCCCAGCAACAAAGACCCAACACAACCATAAATAAATAACTAAATAAACAAACAAACTTTAAAAAAAAAAAAGACAGCAAATAACAAGTATTGGTGAGGATGTGGAGAAAAGGGAACCTTCGTGCTCTGTTGGTGGGATTGTAAGTTGGTGCAGCCACAGTGGAAAACAGAATGTAGGTTTCTCAGAAAATTAAAAATAGAACTACCATACAATCCAGCAATCACACTCTTAGGTATACATTCAAAGAAAACAAAAACACTAATTCAAAAAGATATTGATACATGATCCCTATATTCATTGCAACATATTTATAATAGCTAGGATATGGAAGCAACCTAAGTATCCATTGATAGATGAATGAATAAAGAAGATGTGGTGTGTACACACACACACACACACACACACACACACACACACAAGGGAATATTAGCCATAAAAAAGAATGAAATCTTGAGTAGCAATTCTCGTATCAGACAAAATAAGACTTTAAAATAAAGACTATTACACGAGACAACCAAACCATCATTACAACAAATGCTAAAGGAGCTTCCTCAGGCGGGAAACACAAGAAAAGAAAAAGACCTACAAGAACAAACCCAAAACAATTAAGAAAATGGTAACAGGAACATACATATCTATAATTATCTTAAATGTAAATGGATTAAATGCTCCAACCAAAAGACACAGACTAGCTGAATGAATACAAAAACAAAACCCATATATATGCTGTCTACAAGAGACCCACTTCAGACCTAGGGACACATATAGAGTGAAAGTGAGGGGATGGAAAAAGATATTCCATGCAAATGGGAATCAAAAGAAAGCTGGAGTAGCAGTAATCATATCAGACAAGATAGACTTTAAAATAAAGACTATTACAAGAGACAAGGAAGGACACTACATAATGATCAAGGGATCGATCCAAGAAGAAGATACAACAATTGTAAATATCTATGCACCCAACATAGGAGCACCTCAATACATAAGGCAAATACTAACAGCCATAAAAGGGGAAATTGACAGTAACACAATCATAGTAGGGGACTTTAACACCCCACTTTCACCAGTGGGCAGATCATCCAAAATGAAAATAAATAAGGAAACACGAGCTTTAAATGATACATTAAACAGGATGGACTTAATTGATATTTATAGGACATTCCACCCAAAAACAACATTTTTCTCAAGTGCTCATGGAACATTCTCCAGGATAGATCATACCTTGGGTCACAAATCAAGCCTTGGTAAATTTAAGAAGATTGAAATCATATCAAGTATCTTTTCCGACCACAATGCTATGAGACTAGATATCAATTACAGGAAAAGATCTGTAAAAAATACAAACACATGGAGGCTACACAATACACTACTTAATAACCAAGTGATCACTGAAAAAATAAAAAAATACCTAGAAACAAATGACAATGGAGACACGATGACCCAAAACCTATGGGATGCAGCAAAAGCAGTTCTAAGAGGGAAGTTTACAGCAATACAATCCTACCTTTGGAAACAAGAAACATGTCAAATAAACAACCTAACCTTGCACCTAAAGCAATTAGAGAAAGAAGAACAAAAAAACCCCAAAGTTAGCAGAAGGAAAGAAATCATAAAGATCAGATCAGAAATAAGTGAAAAAGAAATGAAGGAAACGATAGCAAAGATCAATAAAACTAAAAGCTGGTTCTTTGAGAAGATAAACAAAATTGATAAACCCTTAGCCAGACTCATCAAGAAAAAAAGGGACAAGACTCAAATCAATAGAATTAGAAATCAAAAAGAAGTAACAACTGACACCGCAGAAATACAAAGGATCATGAGAGATTACTACAAGCAACTCTATGCCAATAAAATGGACAACCTGGAAGAAATGGACAAATTCTTAGAAATGCACAACCTGCCGAGACTGAACCAGGAAGAAATAGAAAATATGAACAGACCAATCACAAGCACTGAAATTGAAACTGTGATTAAAAATCTTCCAACAAACAAAAGCCCAGGACCAGATGGCTTCACAGGTGAATTCTATCAAACATTTAGAGAACAGCTAATACCTATCCTTCTCAAACTCTTCCAAAATATTGCAAAGGGAGGAACACTCCGCAACTCATTCTACGAGGCCACCATCACCCTGATACCAAAACCAGACAAAGATGTCAGAAAGAAAGAAAACTACAGGCCAATATCACTGATGAACATAGATGCAAAAATCCTCAACAAAATACTAGCAAACAGAATCCAACAGCACATTAAAAGGATCATACACCATGATCAAGTGGGGTTTATCCCAGGAATGCAAGGATTCTTCAATATATGCAAATCAATCAACGTGATACACCATATTAACAAACTGAAGGAGAAAAACCATATGATCATCTCAATAGATGCAGAGAAAGCTTTCGACAAAATCCAATACCCATTTATGATAAAAGCCCTGCAGAAAGGAGGCATAGAGGGAACTTTCCTCAACATAATAAAGGCCATATATGACAAACCCACAGCCAACATCGTCCTCAATGGTGAAAAACTGAAACCATTTCCACTAAGATCAGGAACGAGACAAGGTTGCCCACTCTCACCACTATTATTCAACATAGTTTTGGAAGTTTTAGCCACAGCAATCAGAGAAGAAAAAGAAATAAAAGGAATCCAAATCAGAAAAGAAGAAGTAAAGCTGTTACTGTTTGCAGATGACATGATACTTTACATAGAGAATCCTAAAGATGCTACCAGAAAACTACTAGAACTAATCAATGAATTTGGTAAAGTAGCAGGATACAAAATTAATGCACAGAAATCTCTTGCATTCCTATACACTAATGGTGAAAAATCTGAACGTGAAATTAAGAAAACACTCCCATTTACCACTGCAACAAAAAGAATAAAATATCTAGGAATAAACCTACCTAAGGAGACAAAAGACCTGTATGCAGAAAATTATAAGACACTGATGAAAGAAATTAAAGATGATACAAAGAGATGGAGAGATATACCATGTTCTTGGATTGGAAGAATCAACACTGTGAAAATGACTCTACTACCCAAAGCAATCTACAGACTCAATGCAATCCCTATCAAACTACCAATGACATTTTTCACAGAACTAGAACAAAAAATTTCACAATTTGTATGGAAACACAAAAGACCCCGAATAGCCAAAGCAATCTTGAGAACAAAAAATGGAGCTGGAGGAATCAGGCTCCCTGACTTCAGACTATACTACAAAGCTACAGTAATCAAGACAGTATGGTACTGGCACAAAAACAGAAATATAGATCAATGGAACAGGATAGAAATCCCAGAGATAAACCCACATACATATGGTCACCTTATCTTTGATAAAGGAGGCAAGCATATACAGTGGAGAAAAGACAGCCTCTTCAATAAGTGGTGCTGGGAAAATTGGACAGATACATGTAAAAGTATGAAATTAGAACACTCCCTAACACCATACACAAAAATAAACTCAAAATGGATTTAAGACCTAAATGTAAGGCCAGACACTATCAAACTCTTAGAGGAAAACATAGGCAGAACACTCTATGACATACATCACAGCAAGATCCTTTTTGACCCAGCTCCTAGAGAAATGGAAATAAAAACACAAATAAACAAATGGGACCTAATGAAACTTAAAAGCTTTTGCACAGCAAAGGAAACCATAAACAAGATGAAAAGACAACCCTCAGAATGGGAGAAAATATTTGCAAATGAAGCAACTGACAAAGGATTAATCTCCAAAATTTACAAGCAGCTCATACAGCTCAATAACAAAAAAACAAACAACCCAATCCAAAAATGGGCAGAAGACCTAATAGACATTTCTCCAAAGAAGATATACAGGTTGCCAACAAACACATGAAAGGATGCTCAACATCATTAATCATTAGAGAAATGCAAATCAAAACTACAATGAGATATCATCTCACACCGGTCAGAATGGCCATCATCAAAAAATCTAGAAACAATAAATGCTGGAGAAGGTGTGGAGAAAAGGGAACACTCTTGCACTGTTAGTGGGAATGTAAATTGATATAGCCACTATGGAGAACAGTATGGAGGCTCCTTAAAAAACTAAAAATAGAACTACCATATGACCCAGCAATCCCACTATTGGGCATATACCCTGAGAAAACCATAATTCAAAAAGAGTCATGTACCAAAATGTTCATTGCAGCTCTATTTACAATAGCCAGGAAGCAACCTAAGTGTCCATCGTCGGATGAATGGATAAAGAAGATGTGGCACATATATACAATGGAATATTACTCAGCCATAAAAAGAAATGAAATTGAGTTATTTGTAGTGAGGTGGATGGAGTTAGAGTCTGTCATACAGAGTGAAGTAAGTCAGAAAGAGAAAAACAAATACAGTATGCTAACACATATATATGGAATCTAAGGAAAAAAAAAAAAAGGTCATGAAGAACCTAGTGGCAAGACGGGAATAAAGACACAGACCTACTAGAGAATGGACTTGAGGATATGGGGAGGGGGAAGGGTAAGCTGTGACAAAGTGAGAGAGTGGCATGGACATATATACACTACCAAACGTAAAATAGATAGCTAGTGGGAAGCAACCACATAGCACAGGGAGATCAGCTCTGTGCTTTGTGACCACCTAGAGGGGTGGGATAGGGAGGGTGGGAGGGAGGGAGATGCAAGAGGGAAGAGATATGGGAACATATGTTTATGTATAACTGATTCACTTTGTTATAAAGCAGAAACTAACACACCATTGTAATGCAATTATACTCCAATAAAGATGTTAAAAAAAAATTTTTTTTTTAATTAAAAAAAAAAAAAGAATGAAATCTCGACATCTGCAACAGCATGTATGCATCCAGAAGGTATTGTGCTAAGTGAAATAAGTCAGACAAAGAAAGATAAATACCATATGATTTCACTTATATATAAGGAATCTAAATACAAAACAAAAGAACAAACAGAACAGAAAGAGACTCACAGATACAGAGAACAAACTGGTGGTTGCCAGAGGGGAAAGGGGCAGGGGCATGAGTGAAATAGGTGAAGGAGATTAAGAGGTACAAACTTCCAGTTATAAAATAAATAAGTCATGTAATGTACAGCACAGGGAATATAGTCAATAATACTGTAATAACTTTGTATGCCAACAGATGGTAATTAGACTTTATTGTCGAGATCATTTTGTAATGTATAAAAATATCGAATCATGATGCTGTACACCTGAAAATAATTTTATATTGTAAGTGAATTATACTTTAATTTTTTAAAATCTAATTTGAAATGTATTCTGTAGTAAAGAGTTAACACAGTAGGCCAGAGATTGCTATCCTTAGAAAGCCTACTTATAAAGTTGGCCTTGACTATTGTCTGGGAACTTGAACTTCAGAGGTATTGCCACCACTCCCTAACTGATAAGGGTGGTTTACATAAAAACAATATGGTTTATGCTGAACATGTGCTTACTTTCTGAGAATCTGCAATTCTGGAATGTGCTAGGCAGTTAATGGGTACACGAGCAGCCCCCAGTAAAGACTTGGGCACTGAGTCTCTTATGAACCTTCCTAGTAGACAACGCTTCACACGTTTTGTCAGAGGTGATGCTGGAGGAATCGAATGTCACAGGGAAAATCACTGGGAAGGCTTCTTAGAAGCTTGCATCTGGTTTTCTCTGGACTTCACTTCATGCACCTCTTTCAGTACCTAATTTTTGTTGTGCATCTTTCAGTGTAATAAGTCATAGCTATGAATCTGACTATAACCTGAGATCCTGTGGATTAGCCCAAAGAATGAGGGAACCTGTGGGTAGTCTTGGGATTCTCCCCTGACATGGATCATAGAGTAAAATTTAATAGCTAAAATTATTTAAACTTTTAGAACAAACTGGGAGAAATCTTCATAACATTAGGTTAGGCAAAGATTTATCAAGCAGGTCACAAAAAAGCCTCAAGTATAACTAAGAAAACTGATAAAATGTACTTTATCAAATCAAACGTTTATTCTTTGAAAGACATTAAGAAAACAAAAAGGCAAGCTACAGACTAGGAAAAAATAAATAATAGTAAATAACCATCAATCTGACAAAAGGCTTCTATCAGAATAAAGAATTTTTATACTCTAGACAAAAAAATTAAAAATAGGTTAAAGATCTGAACAGATATTTTAGAGTTTTACGACTGATCAAAAAGATCATGAAAAGATGCTCAACACCACCAAATACCAGGAAAA
Organism: Balaenoptera ricei; assembly: GCF_028023285.1. NCBI lineage: Eukaryota > Metazoa > Chordata > Mammalia > Artiodactyla > Balaenopteridae > Balaenoptera > Balaenoptera ricei. Next base: position 62,317,408 of record NC_082641.1, read on the forward strand.
TGCAATTAAAGGCACAATGAAACACCATTACACATCCACCAAAATGGCTGAAGTCAAACTCTAACAACATCAAGTGTTGAAAGGGATATGAACTGACTGGAACTCCACACATTGCTGGTGGGAATGCAAAGGGCACAGCCACTTTGGAAAACTACATGGTACTATTTTCTAAAAATTAAACATGTTCTTCCCAGACAAGCAACACATCTAAGCCTAGGTATTTACCCAAGAAAAATTAAAATATATGCCCATAAATAGCGTTTTATTCGATCCAAGTGTATTTCAATTGGTAAATTAAAAAACTGTGCAATATCCATATTATAGCAAAAAAAGGAACAAAACATGAATACATGAAACAGCACAAATGAATCTCAGTAGCCTAAGTAAAAGAAGTCAAACACAACAGCTTCTATACTCTATGATTTGATTTATAAAAAATTCTAGAAACGACAAAACTATACTGACAGAAAGCAGATCAGTAGTTGCATGAAGACACCATACACAAAAATTAACCCCAAACGGATCACAGTCCTAAATATAAAAGCTAAAAATATAAAACTCTTAGAAAAAAAAGACAAGTGTAAATCTTTGTGACCTTGAATTAAGCATCAGTTTCTTAGATATGACATCTAAAGCATAAGCAAAAATATATATATATATCAATAGCTGTCATCAAAATTAAAAACTTCTGTGCTTCATAGGGCATTATCAAGAAAATAAAAAGATAACCCACAAAATAGGAGAAAAATATTTGCAAATCATACATCAGATAAGGGTCTAGTATTCAGAATACATAAAAAACTCTTAAAAATATACAATAAAAAGGCCAACAACCCAATTATAAAATGGGAAAAGGATCTGAATAGATATTTTTCTAAAGAAGATATACAACTGGCCAATAGATTCTCAACAATTTTCTATTAAGGAAATGTAAATCAAAATTTCAATGACATACCACTTCATACCCACTACAGTAGTATACAATCTAAAAGACAGACAATAATTTTTCTTTAAAAAAAGGTAAATAAGTGTTGGTGAGGATGTGGAGAAATCAGAACTCGCATACATTGCTGACGGAAACATAAAATGGTTACAGCTGCTCTGGAAAACAGTTTTGAAGTTCCTCAAAATGTTAAACACAAAGTTATTTCATGACCTAGCAATATCACTCCAAGGTATATATCCAAAAGAAATGAACACATATGTGCACACAAAAACTTGTACAGAATGTTTACAGCAACATTACTGACAAGAGCCAAAAAGTGGAAACAACCCAAATGTCCATCAACTGATGTATAAACAAAATGCAGTATATCCATATAATAGAATATTATTCAGCAAAAAAGGAGCAATAGAGTAATGATACATACTACGACATGGATGAACCTTGAAAACATTATGCTAAGTGAAAGAAGTCAGACACAAAAGCACATACTGTATAACTCAATTTATATGAAATGCCCAGAGTAGGCAAATCCATGGAGACAAAAAGTAGATTAATGGTTGCCTAGGGCCAGGGGGTGTTGTGGAGTAACTGCTAATGTACATAACGTTCCTTGTTGAGGTGATAAAAATGTTGTGGAATTAGATGGTGGTGATGATTGCACAATTCTGTGAATACACTACACATCACTGAATTGTACACTTTAAAAGTGAGAAGTTTATAGCATGTTAATTATGTTTTGATAATCTTTTAAAAAGATGACTGATTCTTTAAAGTAAAAATAATAACCATGTATTTAGGGTGCTTTAGCATATTTAGAAGTAAAATGCATAAAATGGGAACAGACTGGAGGAAGCAAATAGAAATTTACCGATGTAAGAATATATGAAGGGGTATAACTATTTGAAACTAGACTGTGATAACTTAAAAATGTATACATAAATCCTAGTGGTAGACTGTAGTAAGTTAAATATATATATTGTAGCCCCTAGAGCAAGCACCTACTGAATAAACAGAGGTACAGCTTCAAAAGTAATATTAATAATACTAGATTGTAAGTGAAAAACCTTCCCCCCCCCTTTTTTTTTTAAAGGAAGGTGTGTCTGCCTCTTTTAACAAGTTACTTTAATTTTTATACATATATTTATTTATTTATTTATGGTTGTGTTGGATCTTTGTTTCTGTGCGAGGGCTTTCTCTAGTTGTGGGAAGCGGGGGCCACACTTCATCGCGGTGCGCGGGCCTCTCACTGCCGCGGCCTCTCTTGTTGCGGAGCACAGGCTCCAGACGCGCAGGTTCAATAATTGTGGCTCACGGGCCTAGCTGCTCTGTGGCATGTGGGATCTTCCCGGACCAGGGCTCGAACCCGTGTCCCCTGCATTAGCAGGCAGATTCTCAACCACTGCGCCACCAGGGAAGTCCCTTTATCTTTAATTTCTACTACTTATACTCCATTTCCCTCCACCTAAAACATCCTGCCCTGATGTCACCAGGTCCTTGAAAATATTCATCAATGGAGACTGCTGCTTCTCCCAAATTTACCAGACTGAAAAAGAGGAGTAGGCTTATTTCTTGATGCTCACAGCTACTAACATGGGCAAATATGAAACATGTGTGCTGGCATTTTCATTCTCATGCAGATATCACTACTTCCTACCGAGTAAACACACCCTCCTCAAAAACACTCCCAACATACCCCAAGACAATCACTACCCAACATCAGTTGAAGTTGAGACTCATGACCGATGTGGCCATTCAATCTTCATTACAACCTTCTGTTCTTTTGAAATACAAGGCATTTGCTCAGATCAACCTCTAATTCTCTTCATTGAACTTTTCATACTGCTCATCTTTCTCAATGGTTTCTACACTGACTCATATTTTTCTTTTGCACTCTATTAGAAGTCATTAGTCCATTTGACCTAACATTAATTACCTTGGCCTCAAAATTCTGTGAATTCCTCTGTTTCAAATTCCATGTACAAGCCTATACAGGGACCAGTAATTGAAGGCTCCCACTACATCCTGCCTTCTGCTCACCTCCTACTATACTGATGCAAGGTCTATCAGAACTAAGATGCTCCAGGAAGAGCACTAGATTTGGAGTTACAACACCTGGGTTCAATCCCTGCCCTGATACTGCAGGAATTTAGGTCTGTTTCACTGGACATAATGGTATCTTAAAATTAAGTCCCTAGAGCAGAATTTCAACTAAACTGGCTTCTAAGAATCTTCAACAAGTTACCACCCTTCACCCAGGTGAATTAATCTCAATTTTACTTTTCATATTCTCCACCAAAATTCCAAAGCTAAGATTGTCTACTTTGTATTCTATTTCACCTATTTAAGATTATGGACATTGTAATTGTATCGAAAATCTAGTGACACAAGTATCTTATAATATGTTGTGTTTCAAAGTAACTGAAAAGTATATGATTCTTTCACAATAAAAGGAATCATGAAAATTATGAATCAAAACAGTACCTCAATATTTTTACTGGCCACATTCTTCACAACAGCAGGAAACAGTTCAGATGCATTTTTCCCTTTTGCAATCATCTAAAGAATAAAAGTGGAATATTAGGGCTGAAACTTTTTTAAAATTAGTCATTTGAAAACAAAACATAAATTCTACATACATTAAATATTTAGAAGATAAGCTACAGAAACAAATAAGCTACAGAGTTAACAAACAACTCTTTTTGAGTCACCTTATTTATTCCAACTATCTGCAGCAAAGAACAAACAATCTCTTGGGAATCAATATAAATACACATAGACATATTAAGGAAGAAACAGTAATTTAAAGACATAATATTTACAATAGTTTTCTCTGGCTAATGGTGTTGTAAACACTTTTTAAATATTTGTACTCTTCTTTATTTTCCAAGTTCCTATATTAAAGATGTAATGCTTTTGCAATGGGGGTGGGGGTGGAGAATGAATGTTAGTTTAAACAAACTACAATAATTCTTTCTCCTTCGGCTTTCTTTTTATAGATTCCCCTACTTCTCCAACCATTTTTTTCAAAGTTCCCTTCACCAGGTCCTTTTCCTTTCCCCACTAAAGTTCTGTGCACCAACATCTTTTCAGGCTACACTGTTCTACAATCTCTGAAACGCCTGAGATTTCATTCACCCTCAATGTGTTAACTCCTACCTCTACAGGGATCAACTCCCCAAACTCTAGCCCTAACTCTAGGCCCTAGTTCCACTTCTCTAACTGAACATTATTAGATGTCTTTCTCATCCAAAACTTGCTATGTCTAAAACCAAACCTATTTTTCCTGATAAAATGGCATTCGTGCTAGAATTTCCTATTTCCACCAATTTTCCCAGATACCAGAAACCATGGAATTATCTTGGTCTCTCCTCACATCTACACAGTAACCAGGTCCTGTTGTGAATTCTTAGCACACTCACATTAATCCCTTTCTCCTGTTACTATCCTCGTATAGGTCAATATCACCTACAGAGGACTTTTCCGACAATCTCCTCCTCCTGTCCGTAACGTACATCACCGACAGATTAACATGCTCAAACTACCACTTTGCACGTCAGCTCCCCCTCAAAGGTCTCAAAAGCCCTTGACTGCCTAAGAGTCCAAACTATTTCATTTACTATTCAAATGATTTAATTGCATTAACATCCCTTTTAAGCTCATCAACCATTATTGTTCTACACCAATGTTATTATAAAAGTAAACTGATCTACTCACTTCTTGCACATTCTCTGGCTCCTCTATGCTGGTGCTCACATCATGCCCCCAACCCACTTCTTTTTACTTCTCTAAGTTCTAACCTTCTATCTAGAGTATCATCAAATTCTAATCATTCTCCCTTGCTAGAGCCATCTCCTAACACCTAGCCCACTATGGCGTCCAATCCTAATTTCCTCTAGAATTTTTTAATCTACATTTTTCATTTAGAGTTTCCTATGTGTTACCTTTTATTTCTATTTATTTCAGTTTTATGTCTACTTGTATTTCCATTTCCTTCACTCTCACTCCCAGAATATAGCTTTATGTCTTTTAATAGTACGGACTTTGGTAGCCAAAATATAAAGTTTTAACTACAGGATAATTTTTTGGAAAAGGGATCTTGGGACTTCCCTGGCCGTCCAATGGTTAAGACTTCGCCTTCCAATGCAGGGGGTGCAGGTTCAATCCCTGGTCAGGGAGCTAAGATCCCACATGCCTCGGGGCCAAAAAACCAAACATAAAGCAGCAGCAATATTGTAACAAATTCAATAAAGACTTTATAAATGGTCCACATCAAAAACTAAATAAATATATATATAAAGTCTAAAATACCATTTTAAAAAAAGGGGATCTTTATGAATTATACATCATATCTAAGAAACTACCTTAAAAAGGTAGAAGGCATTAGTTTTATAAATTTACAAAAATGTTTTATAAATACTATGTGACATTTTAAACAACAATAATCCCAGTTAACAATATCTCAGAAGACCTTTCTACATGACAGCTTTAGAACACTCTAATACAAACTAGTCTTCTCATTTTCTATTTCTTTACCTGTGAAATTATTTGAGTATTCTGCGAAACCTTCTGAGTATTAAAGAAGGTTCACGAAATAGTGCAACTAAAGTATCTTTATATGACTTTTACAATTTTCTCATCCGTAAAATGAGGAGAGAGGGATTAAATGTTCTCTAGGGCCCCTTCCTTCAGTCATTCAGTAATTACCTAAAGTCAGAGATCCTGTCCTATGATAGCCTACTCCAAGGCTTCCCCAACTTTATTCTACAGAATGCTATTCAAAAAGATGTTAATACACAAGGGAGAAAAAAAAACCTATAGTCAAATCCATTCAACAGATATTTGCCAAGAGGATACTACATGCCAGGGACTATTCTAGGCCTTGGGGATATAACCGTGAACAATATAGTCTTTACCCATCAGAGCTGACCTTTTAATTAGGGTGAGGGACAATAAACAAATATAGTATGTGAGGTGGTAACAAGGGTACTATGGAGAAAGGTAAAGAACTGCAGGAGAAATGGGAAGTGCTAGGGTAGGGGTGGGAGTTGCTCTTTTATGTTTTGGTTAGTGTTTGCACAGCATATATTTTTTAATCCTTATATTTTTAATCTATCTATGCCTTTATATTAAAAGTGGGGTTTTCCTAGAGAACATACAGTTGCATCTTGATATTTTCACCAAATATGACAGTCTCTCTTAGTTGGTGACTTTAGATCACTTACATTTAATATAATTATTGATGTAGTTATATTCAGGTCTACCATTTTATTATCAGTTTTCTGTTTATTCCCTGTGTTTTGTTGTTCTGATTGCTATTACCCTCATTATTTGGAAATTTTTTAGTATTTAATAATTTAACTTTTCTTTTTTATTTTAATTTTTATATTGACTATTTGGCTATATCTTTTTGTATAATTTTTATTGGTTCTTCTTCTAGAGATTATCAGATAATTACATAGATGCACAAACACAGCTGACAGATATATATAGACAGGTAAGTCAAGATATGTCAAACCTTCCACAGTTTACTTAGAGTTAATATTTCACAAGGTCAAATAAAATGTAGAAACCTTTCAACCATATAGGCCCTTTTAATCTAACCTCCCCACTACTCTTTATGTTATAGCCATCATATATATTATATATACATCCATCGAAAACGTCTCAGACAATGGGATACTTAGGAGGATAAAATTAGTCCTTTACGGGTACCACATATTTACCATTTCTATTGGTCTCCCTCAAAATCCATCACATATTTCCCTTCAGCATGGAGAACTTCCATTAGCCTTGTATTAAAGCAGATCGGCTAGAAATACTCTACTATTTTTTTCTGCCTGAGAATGTCTCTATTCATCTTCATTCTTTCACTGGATAGAGAATTCTAGGTTAACTATTATTTTCTTTCAGTACTTAGTCATTCAGTTTATCCTGATTGGGGTTCATTGAGTTTCTTTCATCTATAAATTTAAGTCATTCATCAGTTTGGGAAGTTTTCAGCAATAATGTCTTCAAGTATTTTTTCTGCCCTAAAAAATATATGTTACATGGACATAGATGTTTTGGTATCATCCAACAAGACCTGAGGCTTTGTTCATCTCTTTTCTTTTTAATCTCTATTCTACGAATTGACTAATTTCTCAGTGATCTGTCTTTAACTTTTGACTCTTTCTTCTGTTATACCAATTCTGCTATTGAGTCAACCCAAGATATTTTTATTTCAGATATGATACTAGGACTTCCCTGGCAGCCCATTGGTTAAGACTCCATGCTGCCACTGCAGCGTGGCACAGGCTCGTTCTCTTGTCAGGGAACTAAGATCCCGTATGCCATGTGTTGTGGCCAAAAAAAAAAGATATCCAGATATGACACTATACAAATGACAGAAATTTCAACAAATTTCTAATGATGTGGTTCACTTGATATATTTTGGAAAACAACTATTTACCCGTTAGTTACTATCTGGGGGATAAGTAGATATAGGATATCCCTTTCCCTAGCGTAACTTATCATCCAATCATAAGTGGCCCTAATGTTACTCACTACTGAAGTTTAAAACAAGAAAAATGTCTATTTAAGTCTTTACCCATTTTTAATTGTGCTGTTTTTAGTTATTGGGTTATATGAGTTCTTTATATATTCTGGAGAGTCTGTATCAAATATATGATTAAAAATATTTTCTCCCATTCTGTGGGTTGCCTTCTCACTGGCTGCCAGTGTCATTTGATGCACAAAGTTTTAAATTTTGACATAGTCTAAATTATTTCTTTTGTTGCTCACCTTTTGATGTTATATCCAAGAATCCTTTGACAAATCCAATGTCATGAAGTTTTTACCCTATGTTTTCTTCTATGAGCTTTATGTTTTTAGCTCTTACATTTAGGTCTTTGATTCATTTTTTCACTTATTCTATATATGGTATGAGGTAGGGGTCTAAAAATTCATTCTCTTGCACGTGAGTATCCAGTTTCCAAACACCATTTGGGGAAATTCTACCCCCACTGAATTGTCTTGCACCCTTGTTGAAAATAATTTGGCCATATAAGTGAGGGTTTTCTTTTAAGGCTCTCTATTGTGTGTATATTCTCTCTATAGGTCTGTCTTTATGTTGGTACCACACATTTTGATTACTGTAGCTTTGTAGTAAGTTTTGAATTCAGAAAGTGTAAGACTTCTTTGTTCTTCTTTTTCAAGATTGTTTTGGCCATTCAGAGTCCAGTAAGATTCCATATGAATTTTAAGATAGATTTTTCTATTTTTGCAAAAAACATCCCTGGGATTTTGATGGGAACTGCACTGAATATGTAGATAATTTTGGGAATACTGACATCCTAATAATATTAAGTCTTCCAATCAATGAACATGGGACATCTTTCCATTTATTTGTGTCTTAATTTCTTTCAGCAACATTTTAGCTTTCAAGGTACAAATCTTTTGCTTCCTTGGGTAAGTCTATTCCTAAGTATTTTATTCTTTTTGATGTTACCATAAATGAGATTGTTTTCATAACTTCCTTTTAGGGTTGATGACTGTTACCACATAGGAACACAACTAATTTTTATGCGTTAATTTTGTATCCTGCAACTTTGTTGAATTTGTTCATTAGTTCTAAAAGTTTTTTGTGGACTCTTTAGGGTTTTCTAAATATAAAAGCATGTTGTCTGTGAATGAAGATAATTTTACTTCTCTCCCAATTTGGCTGCCTTTTATTTCTTTTTCTTACCCAACTGCTGTGGCTAAAACTTCCAATACTATGTTGAATAGAAGTGGTGAAAGTGGGTATCCTTGTTTTGTTCCTGAGCTTAGAGGAAAAACTTTCAGTCTTTCACCACTGAGTATGATGTTAGCTGTGAATTTTTCATATTTGGCCTTTAAAATGTTGAGGTAGTTTCCTTTTATTCCTAGTTTGTTGAGTGTTTTATCCTGAAAGGGTGCTGAATTCTGTCAAATGCTTTTTCTGTATCATTAAAATAAACTTGTTTTTTCTCCTTCATTCAGTTAATGTGGTGTATTACAATGATGATTTTCATGTTATTCATGTTATTTTTAAAATACTGAATAATTATCTAGATCTAAAAATTCACATCTAGGGACTTCCCTGGCGATCCAGTGGTTAAGACTCTGTGCTTCCAATGCAGGGGGCGCGGGTTTGATCCCTGGTCAGGGAACTAAGATCCCACATGCCACACGGCATGGCTCCCCCCCAAAAAATTAAGATCTAAAAACATAATTAATGTTAAAAAGCATTAATCTTTTTTTAACTCAGCAAGATGAAGAGGAGAAATTGTACTTACTTTCTCAACAATTTCAACTAGCTTCATTTTTTACAGATATACAGATGGGGAGAAAATTCAGCATTTTTATTTTATAAATAATTACTAGTTAATTTACAAACCAGCAGTTAGTTTTCAGACCCAACTGCAACTCTTAAGAATCAGCCCCCAAGAATAAATAGAGAAATAGAAAATGAACTGACCCTTGACTTCTATCCCAGAAAGTACTCTGAAGCAAAATTGACAGAAAACCCATTAAGGTTCTATAGGCATTACATCACTAGTAAAAATTCAGGCCTGCTAACCAGGAACTGGTCCTGATGTATATTAGCATGGCAGAAAAAACTTGACCCTTTAAACAACTTCCAACCTAAGAACAAAAAAAGATGCCAACATCAGCCACAAGTTGAATCCTTTAAAGTATACACAGAACTGAAGCATTTTTGTTGAAGGGAGAAAGAGAACAAGGGATCGGCAATCAGTCTGGAAAGATTTAGCCCAAAATGTTTATTATAATCATTAACTCAAGACAGTAAGAATTATGCATGTTTTTATTTTCTTCTTCTTATATGGACTTTCTCAAAATTTTTCTACAACAATAATATACCATTTGAATTTGGCTTAATTGTTTTTTTACAAATATTAAACAAAAATATCTCGAACTTTGAAATTACCTTTAATTTTCTTAGGGTCAATAATATCCAACCAAATACCATGTAACATATATGGCTATGAAATACTATAGATCAATAACTCTAATTAGTAATTTTAAGAATCTTATCTATCAAAGAAAGGTTCAGATTTGCTCATTATCCCAAAACTACAAAGACAAGCAAACTAATCTGAGAAAGACCTTTAATATCCAACACTTACTAAAAGAAAATACATCAAAGATTTCAATACACCAAAATATTCCATTCTTTCAAGGACTCTGAATAATCAACTCATCAGTATTTTAGCTAAAAAATGTATTACAAGTTCACTATATGAAGCAATACATTTTAAATTCTTAGTTCACATTTCATCAAGCCAAGATAAAATACAAACATGTGCTTTAAATATTAGACACATATTTTTCAGAAATATCAAGAAAAATAACATATGTATGTTTCAACTAGAGTCCTGCTGTGTAATAAGTGACCACAAGATTTTGAAGTAGGTAGCTTTTCTTCCCTAAGCATGCTTTGGCATACATGAGACTTTATTCAACACATGAACCATTGGAAACATTTCCCCATGATTCTAAATAAGCCTCAGATATTACCAAAGAAAGATAATAAAATGAACTGAAACTATCACTATGGTTTCTCTCTAGTAGATATTGCTGACAAGATGCTCTGTTGACTCGTAGGACTACCAACTATGAAAGATAGCCAGATGTGCACTGCCAGCATTTTGATATATATTAGAAAGTAATGTGGTAAAACAAATACATAACACTTAAAATTTTGGCAGATTAAAATTTAGAAATGTATGAAGGTTTTTAACTATGAAGCTAAGGTCTTAAAACTACTCTGTAATCATGAGGTGATAAAACCCCATATTCAGGGCTCATGAAACCTAAATTATGCAGAGAAATGTAAATATTGACAATTACATTTAAAAAATCCAAGAAATTTTGAAGCCAATATAATATTCTGCTAATTGACCTCTAGCAAACTACTTCCACCCAACAGATGTTTTGAAATGATGCATACATGGGCATACATGAACATAACATTTTAAAAATAATTTTTAAAGCTCCCACATAGAAATATGGTGCTAACTAGAAGTCAAACTAAAAACTGGACAGAAGTAAAGGTGAACAAATGATTGTTATAATATTTCACTGGAAAAAATTTCAAGAAAAATAACTATTAGTTATTTCATAAAAGAAGAAATTAGCAAACAATAACTGCTAGTTTAAAAGTGAAATACAGGGGAGGATGTATCTTACATAACCGTTGTGCTATGGGTTTGATTTTCCATTTTCTTCTCCAAAAGTTAAGTTAGAAAAGATCTGTGATGATGAACAGTTTCTCCTGAAAGAAAACTAGGTGACTGAATTTTGGAAGTACATCTTGGATCAGACCAACCATGCTCTTACTGAATTTTTAAGTTGCTGTTAGTTTGATATTAAAGCAAAATTAAAAGATGTCTTAGTTTTCCCCATGGAACTTTAATATGTCAAAAGCCATATTGTCTAAATGTGTTTCTTAGGCAAATACTGAGTAGTGTTTTAAATTCAGACATAGAGCTTCTACTGTGAACATGTAAGAATGATTAATATTCTTTTTAAAGACGTTTTTTTCTTTTAATCATACATTCAGGAAATATTTTAATTTCATGGTCAAAGAATGGTGATAGGTAATACCTGTTGTTTTCTTTTCTAGTAACTAAGAGGAGATCCTTATTTTATTTGTTGTAGCAAATTCCTAAATGAAAACTGGGCAAATGGTATCATATCTGGCCAGCTGCAACCTCCTGCCTTGACCTTCCTTCCTAGGGTTTCTTTGTTGTTGGGACTCTTGATTAAGTGGCCTTGGGTTCATTTTGTAATTTTGCTAGTCATCAGCAAATTCACTTGTATGACATTATTGCCGAATGAGAACACAGTTGAATTACTGTGACTGTGGTGTAGGGTAGTGCCATGGAGAAAACCTTGTTTGTAGACATTTACCTATGTTCATTGACTTTATCTTATTAAAACCAATTACCATTAAAAAAATTGAAATACAGTATTTAATAGTATTCAAAGACAAAATATTTAGAGAAACTATTAGCAAAATAATAGAACTTAAAATTTAACACTGAAAACTACACTACACTGTTGAGAGAAATTAAAAACGACTGAAACAAGAGATAGAATCATGATCACAGAATAAGACAAAATGGTGTTAAAAAGTTAATTCTCCCAAAATTAATCTATAGATTTAATGCAATTCCAATATAAATTCCAGTAGGTTTCTTTTCTTGTAGAAACCAACAAGCTTCTAAAATTTACATGGAAATGCAAAGAATATACAGCATAAACAAAGCTATCTTTTAGAAAACAGGAAGACTTACAGTATTTTATTTTAAGGCTACAGAAATCATGAGTGAGGAATAGGTAAACCGAGAGCCACAAAGATCCATGAACCAGAAGAGAGAGTTCAGATGTAGATCGACAAACACACAGTAAACTGATTTTCACTTGAGGCTGAAATTCAGTGGGGAAAGGACAGTTTAATAACAAATGGTGGAATATTTAGTAACAAATAGAGGAAAATCAGACATGCATTCGGCTCTTAACCTCACACCATACATAAAAAATAATGCAAAATGGATCATAGACCTAAACATAAAAGCTAAAAACAAGAGGGGAAATCTTTGCAATCTTGGAGCAGGCCAAGATGGCTTAAATAACAACTCATGCTATGAATCTAGCTCGACCCTAATAAAAAACCTCAACAGGGGACAAAAAGAAAACTATAATCCAACATCACTTAAATACACAGAAATATATCTACTTGAACTCTACAGGATATATTAAAACCAAGACTAGAACATTACAAATATTTCCAATAAAATCAGAAAAAAGATAGTGTTGTCTTCCACCACCACTACTATTCAACATCATAGTGGAGCTTTATCCATGCAAAGAGAGGAGAAAAACAAATGAGAGATAAAAATATTTGAAAATAAAATATAAATCTGTCATAACTTCTGGACAATGTAATTAAGTATCCAGAAAACCAAGCAAAGAAACCAAAAAACTACCAGATCTAAGAAGAGAGTTCACTGAGAAGGCCAAATGCAAGAAAAGAAAAGTCATTTGTTTTCCTATACACCAGTAATAATTAATTTTGAAAATATAATGAAGGGAACCATTCATAATGGCAACCAAAATTTAAAAGTACACAGGAATGAATCTAACAAGGAATGCTTAAGATTCCCTATGATTAGAAACTATAAAATATAAATATAATGCTACTGAAAGACAGGAAAAGAGGGAGGGAAGGGAGATGGAAATACACAAATTCCACATTACCCTAATCAAAATCCAAAAACAACTTTTAACAGAACTTGACAATTTGATCCTAAAGTTTATCTGGAAGATGAAACTTTTACTTTTTATACCTCAATATTATTTGAAAATTTACAAATACATATTTGTGCCACTTCCATAATAAAATAATTTTTTCCAGATCTATGGAGATATAATTGACATAGAACATTATGTAAGTTTAACGTGCCAACAGGTACATGAAAAGATGCTCAACATCACTAATTATCAGGGAAAAGCACATCAAATCCACAATGAGGTTATCACCTTAAACCTGTTAGAATGGCTATCTCTGAAAAGACAAGAAATAACAAGTGTTGGTGAGGATGCGGACAAAAGGGAAACACTGTGCACTGCTGGTGGTAAATTGGTAATGTGAGATATATCTCACATATTTCTTATACACACACATATACATATATGTGTATGTGTGTTGTGTGTAAAATGGGATATTATTCAGCCATGAGAAAGGAAGAAATCCTGCCATTTTTGACAACATGGCTAGATCCTGAAGACATTATGTAAAGTGACAGAATAACTTTTAATTAATAACCATTTTCCTACACTTAAAAGATCAAACTCCAAATTTACCTTTATACAAACTTCCTAATGAGAGACAGTCTATAACTACTAGACTAACTACTAGTATGGCTATATTTACATTTCTTTTTTTTTTTAATGTTTTTTTTTTCTTATTAGTCATCCATTTTATACACATCAGTGTATGCATGTCAATCCTAATCTCCCAATTCATCCCACCACCACCCCCACCTCCTGATATATTTATATTTCTTTATGATGTTTATTTACATTTAAGTTACATTTATAATAGTCAAGTAGTCTAGATTATGAGAATACCAATTTTTATTTATCAGTTTGAAAGAGGAATATAGAAAAAACTACCAAATACCTCATTTTCATATTTAGTAATTTCAATAGTATCCTCAGATTTAATGCAATAATTTACCTTAATGGAATGTAAAGCCAAAGTTTAATGAAATAATGAAGAGCACTGCCTGCTTTAAATGGACGGCAGTGCAGGACTGTAACCTGCAGGACCGCAAGCTGAAACCATGCAAAGCTATCTTGATAACCAAGTGTAAAACTTACAATGGATCTGTGACTTCTAAAAATTCTGTAGAAACATTTAAAACTCTCTTATTACTGTCAGTCAGAAATGTATAGGAAAATGAAAAACGATAAAATATTTATTTAATATACTGTAACTTAACATTAGAAACATTGAGAATTAACTTATCAAGAGTAGTTGGAATGGACTCACCTTATTCTCATCCTTTAAAGCAGGGGCCCCCAACCGGTACTGGTCTGCGGCCTGTTAGGAACCGGGCTGCACAGCAGGAGGTGAGCGGCGGGCGAGCAAGTGAAGCTTCATTTGCTGCTCCCCATCGCTCACATTAATTACCGCCTGAACCAGTGGTCCCCAACCTTTTTGGCACTAGGGACCGGTTTCATGGAAGACAATTTTTCCACGGATGGGGTTGGGGGCGAAGAGATGGTTCAGGCGGTAACGTGAGCAATGGGGAGGGGCAGCCGAAGCTTAGCTCGCTCGCCTGCCTCTCACCTCCTGCTGGGCAGCCCAGTTCCTAACAGGCCACAGGACCCCTGGCCTCAACCATTCCCCCCCCATTGCTGTACCGCCTGAACCATCACCACCACCACCCACAACCCTACCTCTGTCCGTGGAAAAACTGTCCTCCAAGAAGCCGATCCTTGGTGCCAAAGAGGTTGGGGACCACTGATTTAAAGTACCAAGCAAGTGGGCTTCCCTGGTGGCACGGTGGTTAAGATCCACCTGCCTATGCAGGGGACACGGGTCCGAGCCCTGGTCCAGGAAGATCCCACACGCCGCGGAGCAGCTAAGCCCGTGCGCCACAACTACTCAGCCTGCGCACTAGAGCCCGCGAGCCACAACTACTGAGCCCGCGTGCCATAATTACTGAAGCTCAGGCACCTAGAGCCTGTGCTCCACGACAAGAGAAGCCACCGCAATGAGAAGCCCGTGCACCACCACGAAGAGCAGCCCCCGCTCACCACAGCTAGAGAGAAAGCCCGTGCGCAGCAACAAAGACCCAACGCAGCCAAAAATAAATAAATTAATTTTAAAAAAAAGAAAGAAAAGTACCAAGCAAGCATCTTTTCTATTCCTTGGTAAATTACTCCTTTCTAAGTTTGGATCAGCTTCCAACATTGTATCCTTTGTACTTTCAACGTTGTGAATTATCTCCTGGAGTTCCTCTAATGTGAAGATTTTTGGCAGCATCACTTCCTCTGGCATATCTTCGGCCTTTTCATCACAACTATTTTCCTAATTTATGCTGAAAAGCTTGCCTTACTGAAGTTCCTCGAGCTACATACTTAGAGTCTCTCAAAAAGGGGCAGTGTCACCATTCCCACAATCAGCTATTTCTCTATAACTCCAGTTACACTCTATCTGAATTTCATTTCTAGTGTTATTTTCATTTCCTTGCTGCATTTTAATCTTTGTTGACCAAATCCCTCTTTTAATTAACCATTTTTATAAAATGTGAAGTGGGCTTCTCACTGGGAAACAAGTAGGGACCACTACTGCATGCTTTGCAGTCTGTACACAAACTGAATAACATACACAGCGACCAATCACTAAAAATAACTTTGAAAGAAGTGACATGACTGGTCACTGATCATGATGCACATTTGTTATATACATAGTGAGTTGTGGACTGAAAAGTTAGTGACGAAGTCTGTACATTATGCAATTACTAAGTTAATATACCACGACATCTGAAATTTGAACTGTCTTGCTAGGGGACTGGTGTTATTTAACTAAACTGTGGTAACTGAAATTCAAATACCAAAGTCACGCAAAGCAAGAACTACCTGTCCATGCATTTATATAAATAATAAATGCTATTATTTATATGGTATAACATTAATAAATGAAAAATTTACAAAAGAATCTTCAACATTTGCCCTCATTACCAAATGACATAAATCTGATGCAAGAATCAAGTAATTTATAGGTGTTCTACAGATATAATTAGTCCTTGACTTTTATCTATTTGATTTTCACAACTAACTTTTGAACAGGACATATTCATACCCATAATCATCTTTCATAAATGGGATTTGGATTTTAGAAAGGAGATTTCAAACTCTCACATGGTGGCATTGTCTGCTGGAAAACAATACTGTTTCAGTTGTGTTTACACCCTACTACAGTAGAGTTTATTTGTGCAATTATGCAAATTTACTACATTTTGACCTTATACAAAAATTTCTGGAAAACAAAATCAGCAGTGGTGGTGAAAAATGCATAGTAAGAATAAGAAAGACCGGTTTTACGAATTTAATTCCACTGAGACAAGCAGAACTCTTTAGCATCAGACAGTCACTGAATTAAGCCAGTTTTTTTCCACTGTGAATGTAAACGATCAAATACAAAAAAAGAGTGAGACCAACACAAGTTACAAAACTACGTAAGATTTTGTATATAATCAGAAATTGCACTATATTTAGTTCTCTGACAATGGAACCCTCTACATAATAACATATCAGTCCACTGTTTGAATTTTACATTACAACTGAAACTAGAGAAATGCTCTTACATTTACTAGTATTCATTAGAAGTTCCACACTGATAAACTGAATAAAGCATTTCTATTGGTAGTAATGGAATTTGAAAATCAGAAGAAAGCATGCTCACAATTTTTAGGTCATAGAATGACAAAAAAAAAAAATACTTTAGCTCATTAGTATCCCTCTTTGTAGGAAGTCAAAATGTTGTTGTATGTAATCTTATTTTGTCTTCAAACTGATTAGCACTCTCTATCTGACAGAAGAAATACCTTAATATTAGAGATACGGAAATTAAAAAACAGAAAAAACAGAATAGGAACTCAAGTTTCTGAATTTAGTCACTTCATTACTTCCTCCAAAACATTTTAGACAGGAAATTTTAAGTTAATAATAAAGGGTAGATTTGGTATTTAACATATTCTTTAACATATATTTTTAATATATCACTACTTGTCATTTATCCAAAAGTCGAAATGATCTACTATTTTACCTACCCCAACAATCCGTTTCATAGCATCCAATTTAGCAGAATCTTTGTTGCTCTCTAACATTTGCTTTAGATCTTCATTCCTATACAAAAGAAAAGAAAAAATTACATATTTAGATTTTTACATTACACAGGTATTAAAACATATAATTTTAATAATATAAGAATTAGAAATAACCTGATGCACAATGTTACATTACTACTTTGTTATTTATAATTAAATATATATTTCTCATCTAACTCTACCAAATAATATCAAAGTGCTATGTTGTCACAAAGCCCATCAATAAAACAAAAATATAAAACTGTACCTCAATTCTGGGCAAAATATCAACAATCAGAGGCATACAGATTCTCTCATCCCAAAATTTCTCTTGTATAATCATCAGAAAAAAAGAGATAATAAAAATTCTTGAATCAGCACTAAAATATTTTCATAAGCCAAAATGTAAGATCTTTCGGGACTTCCCTGACGGTCTAGTGGTTAAGACTTTGCCTTTCAATGCAGGGGCTGCAGGTTCCATCCCTGGTGGGGGAGCTAAGATCCCACATGTCTCGGGACCAAAAATACCAAAACATAAAACAGAAGCAATATTGTAACAAATTCAATAAAGACTTTAAAAAAAAATGGTCCACATCTTTAAAGAAAAAAAAAAAAAGAACCAATAGCAGTTATTTCTGCTTAATATGACTTCCCCCAAATAAACTGTTATTCAAAATAGAAATGCAAAGAATTCCCCATAACAGGAAAAAAAAAAAATGTAAGAACTTTCTTCAGAATATGTCAAGAAAGAGCACGGAATGAAGAAAAGCTATGTGTCATTCACACATCCTTTTTTCTCCCTAGCTCTCAAAAACAAAAAAACATAAATCTGTAGGGAAACCCACATGGATACTCCCTAATTCAAAGAATTAAGTTAAGGCAATTTTAACATGTAAATGAGAGGATGAGGTAATGAACCAGAGCAGTTAGTGATAAGGATGAAAATGTAGGACAAATTCAGGAACTTCTTGGAAGTTGAAATCAGTGGGATGCAGTGACTGAATGTAAAGGATAAGACGGGCACTCAATAAGGATGCCCCCATTCCCGGCTTGGATAACCAAGCAGATGATGATGTTACCAAGTAAGATAACTTTGCTGAAGTGGTAGACATTTTCTCCTTTCCAAAGCTGCTTGCTATACAAACACCCTTAAAAGATAATTTAGAACAAAAACAATCAATGCCTTCATATAGAAGGGCTGCAAAAAGGAGAAAAACCCACACAGAATTGCCTCCCAATATTTTTTTTTTGTCTTACAAGTGACCTGCTCCTATTCTTCAAAGTGAGTGTTCCCCCCAGCAATTAAAAAATTCCTCCCAGCAAAAAAAAAAATTCATAATTTGTAATATCTAATCATTTTTCCTTCAACACAGAAAAACAGAATTTTTTAAAGTTATTATATAGCTAGACAAAGAGTTCTTAGACTTGACACCAAAAGCACAGTCCATAAAAGGGAACACTGATTAATTAATTTCATCAAAATTTAAAATTTGTTCCAGGGAATTCTCTCTTAAGAAGAAGAAAAAAACAAATTACAGACTGGCAGAAAATGTTTGTAACCACATATATGCAAAAAACTAGTATCCAGAATATAA
This sequence comes from Balaenoptera ricei, assembly GCF_028023285.1. Taxonomy (NCBI): domain Eukaryota; kingdom Metazoa; phylum Chordata; class Mammalia; order Artiodactyla; family Balaenopteridae; genus Balaenoptera; species Balaenoptera ricei. The sequence goes on from NC_082641.1 coordinate 62,336,352, forward strand.
AAAGAACTCCCAAAACTCAACAGTAAAAAAACAACCAATTCAATCAGAAAAGGGGCAGAAGACATTGTTACAGACTGAATTGGTGCCCCCCCAAAGTTCACATGCTGAAGCCCTGACCCTCAATGTGACGTTACGTGGAAATAGGGCCTTTAAAAAGAGGTAGCTAACATTAAATGAGGTCATAAGGATGGGATTCTAATCCAAAAGGACTGGTGTCCTAAGACAGAGAGTGGTGCACATGCACAGAAAAAAGGCCATGTGAGAACACAGTGAGAAGACAGTCACCTGCAAGGCAAGGAGAGAGGTCTCATGAGAAAACAAACTTGCCAACACCTTGATCTTGGACTTCCAGCCTCCTGGAAGAACTGTGAGAAACTATGAGAAATAAATTTAAGCCATCCAGTCTATGGTATTTTGTTATGGCACCCTTAACAAACTATTACAGATTCTGGTAACAAGAAGTGAAGTGTTCATGTAATAAATACCTAAAAATGTGGAAGTGGCTTTGGAACTGGGCAACAGGTAGAGGCTGGGACAGTTCTGAAGTGCATGTTTTTTTTTTTTTAAACATGCCTTGAAGAGACTGTTGGTAAATATATGGAGTTAAAGGTGATTCTGATGAGATCTCAGATGGAAATGAGGAACATATTACGGGAAACTGGAGGAAAGGCAATCCTTATTATAAAGTGAAAAGAACTTGGCCCAACTATGTTCCAGTGTTTTGTGGAAAATAGAAGTTAAAAGTGATGAACTTGAATATTTAGCCGAGGAGATTTCTAAGCAAAGTGTGGAAGTCACAGCCTGGTTTCTCCTTACTGCTTACAGTAAAATGAGAAAGAAAGATAAATTGAAGGAATTGTTAAGCAAAAAAGGAACTAGAACTTGAAGATTTGGAAAAGTCTCAGCTTATCCATGTTGCAAAAATCAAGCAAGTGTCTTCAGAAGAGAACACCAGAGAACACTGAAAAATCATTTGATAATGAAATCACGGATGCCCCTCGTGGATTTAATCAGACATCTCAGCTGAAACCAGGAATAGAGATGGGATTATACCAGCAGAGACACTACCAGTTTGGACTAAAAGGAAGAGTTGGGACAAAACAAAGGAAAGCTGGATTCTACAGGACAGGACAATGTGAGGACACAGAGAGAAGACAGACATCTGCACGCCAAGGAGAGAGGCCTCAGAAGAAATCAAACCTGCCAACACCTTGATCTTGAGTCCCAGATTCAAATGTGAGAAATAAATGTCTGTTGATCATGCTACTCAATCTGTGGTATTTTGTCATGGCAGGCCTAGTAAACTAATACAGACATCAACAAACAATTCACTGAAGGAGATAAACAAATGGCAAAAAGCACATGAAAAAATATTCAACTTAATTAGCCATTAGCAAATTAAAACCACAGCAAGATATCACTGCACACATATCAGAATGGCTCACTTAAATAAAATAATGGCAACACCAAATGATAGTGAGGATGTGGAAGAACTGGATTGCTCACATACTGCTAGTGGGCATTGTAAAAGGTTATAGCCACACTGGCAGTTTAGCAGTTTCTTACAGAACTAAACCTGCAATTACCATACAAGCCAGTAATTGCACTCTTGTGCATTTATCCCCAGGAAATGTTAAATTTATAGTCACGCAAATATCTGTATTCAAGTATTCATAGCAGCTTTATTCCTACTAGCCAAAATGGAAAAAACCCTTCTGGAAACAACCCAGATGCCCTTCAATCAGTGGATGGTTCAACAAACTGTGGTACACCCACAGCATGGAATACCACTCAGCAGTAAAATGAAACAAGCTATTGACATCTCAACAACTCTGATTAATCTCCACAGAAGCATACTGAGTGAAAAAAATTAATCCTAAAAGGTTACGTACTGTATTACTCCATTTATACAACATTCTTGAAATAACAAAATTATAGAAATGGGCAAAGATTAGTGGTTGCTGAGGGTAAGGACAAGAAGCAGGAAGCATGGATATAAAAATACAACACAAGAGATCCCTATGGTGATGAAACTGTTGTATCTTTACCTTTGGGGTGGCTACATGAAACTAGAGATGTGATTAAATGGGAACAGACTACCACCCCAACACACACACACAAATAAGTACAAGTAAAACTGGAGAAATCTGAACAAGACTGGTGAAGTATGTCAATGTAAACATCTTGGTTGTGATATTGCACTATAGTTTATCACTGAAGGAAACTGAGTAAGGGGTACACAGGATCTCTCTGTATTATTTTTTATACCTGCATATGAATCTACAATTATCTCAAAATCAAAAGTTTAATTAGAAAAAAGTTATATGACAATTACAACTCATTTATAAGAAGAGAAGCCAATTTTTAAAAACGGTCAAAAAATTTGAATAGATATTTCACACAGTAAGATTAGGAATACCACTAAGTACATGAAAAGATACTTAAGGTCATTAACTATCAGAAAATGCAAATTAAATGAGATACCATTACACACCCATGAGAATAGATGAAAGACAATGACAATAACAAATGTTGCCAAGACTATGGAGCAACTAGAACTCTCACTCTCACACACTGCCAGTAGCAATGTAAAACAGTACAACCACTTTGGAAAACTGGGAGTTTCTTACAAATTTAAACATAAACCTACTATGTGATCCAGTCATTCCACTTCCCAGAGAAATAAAAACATATTTCCACATAATAACCTAAATGAATATTCATAGCAGCTTTATACATATTAAAAAACTAGAAACAATCTAAATGTCGATCAGCATAATGTGATTTAGCCATACACTGGAATACAACCCAGCAATGAAAAAGAAATAACCACTGTTACATGCAACAAGATGGATGAATTCTCAAAATCATTATGTGAGTGAAAGACACCAGACACAAAAGAGCATAATTTAATTCATCTAAAGTTCTAGAAAATGCAAACTAATCTGTAGTGATAAAACCAAGATCAGTGGTATCATAGGCAAAAGGAAAAGTGGACATGAAAGGGACATTAAAAAATTTCTTATTCTATAAGAAGATGGAAATGTTCTGTATCTTCTTAACTGTGGTGGTGATTTTACAGGTGTATACATCTGTCAAAACTCATCTAATTATAATCTTTAGGTGGGTAATTTGTCGTATGCAAATTATACCTCCATAAAAATGATATTAAAAAGTTTCACAGGGGCTTCCCTGGTGGCGCAGTGGTTGAGAATCCGCCTGCCAATGCAGGGGACACGGGTTCAAGCCCTGGTCTGGGAAGATCCCACATGCCGCAGAGCAGCTAGGCCCGAGAGCCACAATTACTGAGCCTGCGCGTCTGGAGCCTGTGCTCCGCAATAAGAGAAGCCGCGATAGTGAGAGGCCCGCACACCGCGATGAAGAGTGGCCCCCGCTTGCCACAACTAGAGAAAGCCCTCGCACAGAAACGAAGACCCAACACAGTCATAAATAAATAAATAAATAAATAAATAAAATTTTTTTAAAAAGTTTCACAGTGTTTTATTCACGTGTAAGACACTAATCCTCCAAAACAAGACTAAAAGTCATATATCTATTTCTGAGAAATACATTATTAAGGATGAGATAAGCCACATTTTCATACTCTGAAATTAGAGTATCACATTTAAGTTTCAAGCTTAACACAAGAATTTATTTATTTATTTATTTATTTATTTTTACAGGTTTTTTTAAATGTTTTGGTTTATTTTATTTATTTACTTTTGGCTGCATTGCGTCTTCATTGCTGTGCGTGGGCTTTCTCTCTAGCTGTGGTGAACAGGGGCTACTCTTCGCTGTGGTGCACAGGGGCTACTCTTCGCTGTGGTGCATGGGTTTCTCATGGCGGTGGCTTCCCTTGTTGCAGAGCATGGGCTCTAGGCGTGCAGGCTTCAGTAGTTGTGGCACACAAGCTCAGTAGTTGTGGCTCGTGGGCTCTAGAGCGCAGGCTCAGTAGTTGTGGTGCACGTGCTTAGTTGTTCCGCAGCATGTGGGATCTTCCCGAACCAGGGATTGAACCCATGTCCCCTGCATTGGCAGGCAGATTCTTAACCACTGCACCACCAGGGAAGTCCCTTATTCAAGAATTTAAATCACTGAATTTTATTTTAGGACATCAAAGGAAAATTCTCTTAAATGATTGTAAGAAAATTGATAAGAAACTAAGACTGTAGTATTACCAACAGTAACTACTTGTACTGTTTATTAGTTTATGATTAGCAATTTTTAAGTTTCTACAACAAAGTCTCCAGAAAAGAGACTTAAAAATTTACTCCACATAGCTCCTTCCTGCAATATGGTTCAAGCACACGCACACACGCGCACACACACACACACACACACACACAAAAGTATCAGAAGCCCTTTCATCTCAGCTTAAGCTTAAAAGTAGGTGACAAGAGCTTCCTTGACTACTCCAAATAGACAGCCTTGACAAAAAAGCTTTACTTTGTACATTTTACAAATTTAGGCCTAATGTAGGCAAGTAAGCACTAACCAATAATGAATGACTGATCATGTGTTATTATGGGCTGAGTTGTGTCCCTTCCGAAATTCCAATGTTAAAATCCTAACCCCCAATACCACAGAATATGAATGTATTTGTAGACAGAGTCTTTAAAAAGGTCATTAAATTAAAATAAGGTCAACATGGGTTGGCCCTAATCCAATAGGACTGATTTTTTACAAGAAGAGCAGATTAGGACAGATACACAAAGACGAAAAGATGATCATGTGAGGGCACAGCAAGAAGGTGGCTATCTGCAAGCCAGGGAGAGAAGCCTCAGAGGAAACCAACTCTGCCAAAACCTTGATCTTAGATTTCTAGTCTCCAGAATCCAGGGAAAATATATTTCTGTTAATTAGGCCACCAAGTCTGTGGCATTTTGTTATGGCAGTACTAGCAAACTAACACATAAGTTAAATGTTTCAAACTGTCATGGCAGTAAAAAATAAATAAACAAACAAATGGAAGCTAAGTATATTTTTCCCAAAAAGAGTAGAGGCAATGGGATTTACTATGAAAAAAATTTCCCTTTCTTTCCAAGTAGCTCATAAAATTAAATGCAATGGTGACCACTAGCAGGACACAAAAATAATTAAATAATTACAATAACTACTTTTCTCTAATTAAAAATACAGCTAGAAAATATATAAATAGTAAGATAGGAACATATAAGAACTACATCCGAGGATATACATCTACCAAATATAAAATACTATAACTGTTCTCTGTAATGAATTCAGAATCCCTTCTTAAAACTTGTTCTTTCACATTGCACTATTAACTGAAAAGGAACAAAAATCAATGAAACCACAAATGAGGTTTTTTCCCCTCTAATTTTTGTTGTTTTCCTATTTTACTTACTGACCATGTAGACTTTTACGAATGAAAAAACAAAAACCTAAATGAAACTTTTAAAAACTTTGAAGGAATAAGAAAGTGAAAAAAGCTGAAGTAATTAGATAAGAAGTAAATAGAAAGAAAATGTGACCACACATATACATGTCAAAAAAAGAAAGAAAATTCATTTTCTCATGTCTGATCCCTTTTTTCCCCAAGAGTGTTCCACCAATCTTCCCCACCAGTGTTATCTGGAGAGAGAAGTGAGCAATGAAGAATAATGAAGTGTCAATTTTTAGGACATTCCAACCTCTAACCCCAGGTGCAATCGTGTTCATGGCCTAATGGAAACTTGGTTTGTTCCTCTAAAGCTCGAGATGCCACAGTCCCCTTCCCAACCATCTTTAGGTCCTGACCCACTCTCTCAAACTAAACACAAGAAAACACGAATTCGATATATAAAGCCAAAGGTTTTGCTCTTCATGTTTAACAGAAAAGATGGTCTTCAAAACCAATACAAATATCTTTTGTGTTAACTCGCTAGAGAGCTAATAACTTTGAGGTTCAGAGAAAAGAGACAAGAAAATCCTAGGCACTGTTTCAAACTGATGTAATATTCAACTTCTCAAATATGTCATAAACACCTACTGAAAATTCTGATATAAACTACATATCTCTACACAAATTCCTCTCTGCTTGTCACCAAAACAGTAAAGACTGGGTGGAAGTTAATACCATAACACCTAGTTTACCCTCAAAATATGTTCACTTGTATTGAGCCATTTTAGGTCTATATCCTTCGTTATATGGATTCAAATATGGCCTATTAACATGTATTACTACATTAATCTTAGAAACTGAGAAATTCTTTTTGCTAAACATCAGAAGAGTTGATTCAAAATAATACTGAATTAGTAATATTTTCATTAACTCTTTACCAAAAACCTATATGTGTTTCAAGTATTGTTTTTTAATTTACCTAGTTCTTCATTTACCTATTTATCTGTAGCTATCCAGCTTTGAGCATTAAAATACCAACTTTATTTTTACATAAGTGACATCTTGTGGTGTTAAGCGGTATAACTTTTCCTTTCATGATCAAAATATGCGTTTTTTTATAGTTTCAACGACCAGAGAAAAATATGTAACTGGAAGGTTAAAGGAAATCTTACTATTACCAAGAAGTCACTTTTACTTCAGTACCAGTATAAAACAGCAACTATAATCGAAAAGCAAATTTTTACCAGTTACCTTTCAGAATTTAAGAAGTCGCAGGGTTTTTACATTGTATAAATTACCTCTTTTTAAAAATATCTGTAATTCATAACTCATTAAAACCTTCTACTCCTTTGAAAGGCAGTGTAAATTAAGGGGAATATTAACACTATGTAGCACTGTACACTATCTCAGTGCTTCTCCAAGTATGATCTGAGAAAGACTGGTCCAAGAACCATTACCAATCCACAAATTTTTGTTACTAATACATAAGGAAATATAAAAAGAAACTGAGAGCAAGCACTTAGAGCAATTCAACAGTGTAATTTTATATTTTTGAATCTAATAGAAAATTGGGGCTTGCATTTTGCATGTTTTTTTCCATTTCATTTTTCTAGCAATTTATTTTTTATAGTATTTTACATAAGTATCCATCCATAATGGATTGGAAATTTTTAAAAAAGGCCCTTCACCAGTTTGAGAGCACTGCACTACACAATTACTTCCTTCTCCCTCAAAAGAATCACCAAAATTTGTGTACTACAGAAAGCAACACCTGAAATTTAAATCCAGGAATGATGGATAAAGAAAAGTGATAAGGAATAGTGACAAATAATTTCCTTATTTAAAAATCCAATGCAAAAATCTCATGAGTACTTTTTTTGGCTTTTTCTCACTTTAAAAAAAAATTTTTTATTGGAGTATAGTTGCTTCACAACATTGTGTTAGTTTCTACTGTACAGCAAAGCGAATCAGCTATACATATACATATATCCCCTCTTTTTTGGATTTCCTTCCCATTTAGCTCACCACAGAGCACCGAGTAGAGTTCCCTGTGTTATACAGTAGGTTCTCATTAGTTATCTATTTTATACATAGTATCAATAGTGTATATATGTCAATCCCAAGCTCCCAATTCATCCCACCCACCCCCCTTTCCCTCTTGGTATCCATAGGTTTGTTTTCTATGTCTGTGTCTCTATTTCTGCTTTGTAAATAAGATTGTCTATACCAATTTTTTCAGATTTCACATATATGCGTTAATATATGCCATTTGGGGACTTCTCTGGTGGCGCAGTGGTTAAGAATCCACCTACCAATGCAGGGGACACAGGTTCGAGCCCTGGTCTGGGAAGATCCCACATGCCGCGGAGCAACTAAGCCCATGTGCCACAACTACTGAGCCTGCGCTCTAGAGGTGGCAAGCCACAACTACTGTTTCTGCTAGAAACAGCAGAAGATAGAATTATTGAATGTGAAGGCAGGTCAAGAGAAATTATACAATTTGAAGCACCCAGAAATAAAAGAATGGAAAACACCAAACAGCACATCAGAGACACGTAGAATATGGTCAAAATATCTAACATACTTTTAATTAGAGTACTAAAAAGAGAAGGAAGAGAGAAAGAATGGGACAAAAGCAACATTTCAAAAGTTAATGGCTAAGGGCTTCCCTGGTGGCGCAGTAGTTAAGAATCCACCTGCCAATGCAGGGGACACGGGTTCGAGTGCTGGTCCAGGATGATCCCACATGCCACAAAGCAACTAAGCCCATGCACCACAACTACTGAGCGTGTGCTCTAGAGCCCACAAGTCACAATTACTGAGCTCACGTGCCACAACTACTGAAGCCCGCGCACCTAGAGCCTGCGCTCAACAAGAGAAGCCACAGCAATGAGAAGCCCATGACCACAATGAAGAGTAGCCCCCGCTCGCTGCAACTAGAGAAAGCCTGTGCACAGCAACGAAGAGCCAACGCAGCCAAAAATAAATAAATAAATAAATTTATATTAAAAAAAAATTAACAGCTAAGAGTTTTTCCAAACTGATGAAAGATGTAAACCCACATATTTTAAAATCTTAAGAAAACAGGAAAAACATAAAGAAAACTACATAAGGCCTAGCATAGCCAAACTGCTGAAAATCAAAAGACAATGAGAAAAATCTTAAAAGCATGTAAGAAAAAAAGACATTTCCTTAAGGAAAGGGTCAACAAACCTTTTCAGTAAAGGGCCAGATAGTAAATATTTTAGGCATTACAAGAGGCCATACCGTCTCTGATGATTGCAGAGTAAAATCAGCTATGTACAATACATAAGTAAATGGGCATGGCTGTGTCCCAATAAAACTTTATTTATACAAATGGGCAGACCATAGTTTGCTAATCCCTGTTTTAAAAGGACCAACAATAATACTGAAAGTCAACTTTTCAACAGACTTTATAGAGGCCAGAAGACAATGAAATGACATCTTTTAAAAGCTGAAAGAAAAAAAGGCCAACATACAATTCTATACCACTGAAAATATCCTTCAAAACTGAAGGTGAAAAAAAGTGGTTTTCAGACCAATAATTGCTGAGGATCTGCTGCCAGGACATAAAAGGATATGATTTCAAAAGGAAGATAAAATAATTCAAAATTTATATGCAATTTGTATGTATTCTAAATTTATAGCTTCCATCTATAAAGCAAAACCTGATAGAACTAATAGAAGAAAGACATGTATCCACAATCATGATTGGCAATTTTAACACACCTCACTTAGACAGAACAAGCAGGTAAAAAATTCAATAACGATGTAGAAAATCCAAACACAAATAACCAACTTAACCTGACACGCACAGAACTATATCCAACAACTGCAGAATAAACATTCTTTTCGAGTGCACACAGAACATTTACCAAAATAGACTATACGCTGGATAAGATCTTAAATTTCAAAGGTCTAAAATCATATAAGGTATGTGGAATCTAACTAAAAATCAATAACAGAAAACTAACTAGAAAATGCTCAGATGTCTGGAAAGATAAGCAACACACTTCAAGTGACCTACGGGCCAAAGAAGAAATCATCAGGGAAATTAGAAAATATTTTGAACTGACTAATAAAACTGCAACATTTCACAACTCATGAGATATGGCAAAAGCAGTACTTAAAGTATATTTATATTTCTAAATGCAATATAAAAGAAGAAAGATTGAGTATCAATATTCTAAGCTTCCATTTCAGGAAACTAGAAAAAGAACAGCAAATTAAACTCAAAGAACAAGTAAATAAATAAAGGATAAGAGGAGAATTCAATACAATAGAAAGCAAACTAAAATAGACAAAAATCAGCAAAACTAAAGGATGGTATCTTTCAAATAGGTTGTTATGAAGACTTAATGAGATCACTGTAAAGCACTTATCACTGGGCCTAGCACATTCATTTATTCAGTATCTACTAGGTTCCATGAACTGTTCTAAGTACTGGGACTTACATTCTAAGTGAGAATGCAGTGGGGTGGGACAGAGGCGACGGGGAATGACAGAAACGAGTGAAGAAGGAAGGAACAGGGAGGCAAGGAGGGAAGAGAGAGGGAAAGGGAAGGAAAACATAAAGATAGAAAGACAAAATAAGTACTATTCAAATAATTAAAATAGGGTAACACAATAAAGTAATTCTGGGCAATCACAAAACACTTCTATGGGTAAAGGTGATCAATTAAGCTGAGATCTCAAATGACAAGGAGCCAATCACAGGAATTTTGCAAAGATACTATGGCAGGAATAAACATGGATATATAAAGACCCAAAAGAAGGTCTACAAAGTGTCTATAAATGTAGACTATGGTTGTTTTCTCAAGTACACTAAACACACAATAAATATTAGTTGACAGAATAAATGAACATAGGCTATATGCTAATCGTGTTCCTTAGAGGGATACACAAAAACTCTTAAGGTTTCACTGGATTCTCATTGGTCATGGGCCCCAATAAAGATTAAAAACTAGGCATACATCTTCCATGTATGCATACCATTTGTGCATGTTCTAAAAACCATAATGCTATACATATATCACAAGAAATCTCCATATTTGTCAAACCCTTTACCAAAACCCTCAGCTACTTATCCTGTTGGCAGCCAACAGGAAGTAGATATTACTTTTGCTTAGGATATAAGGAATACCTTCTAGAATGTGACTATTCATCCTTAAAGTTTTAAAGGAAATGTCACAGAGCCACTCAGCTACTTGATTTATAGATGCTGAGACAAAATACTGGTTTGAACAGGCAAATGTTCTTTATCACTGTTTAAGAGCACCATAAACCAAAGATGCCACTTTCGGTAAAATATTAAAAGATTGCGGGAGTCTCAAAAGCCATTAAAAATTGATAAATATAAACACAGAAAATTTTTAAATTTTGCACTAAAAATAACTGCTATAAACTAAGTCAAAAAACACGTAAAATGAATTTGGGATTCATCTCATAGGAGGACTAATTTCCTTAAAATACACAGGGCCCTTAACTAATCAGTAAGAGCTGATCCAATAGGGAAATGGACAAAGGACATTTGAAAGTATTTCACTGAAAGAATAAACCAATAAATATGAGGGGGAAGACTTAATGCACTGACAATTATAAAGACTCAGTGTAATAACATCTTGCACCTATAAGACTGGCAAATATTATGAAATTTGATGGTACCCAATATTGGCAAAGGTGTAAGGAAAACAGACTTTACTGTTAGTGGAGGGAGAAAACCTCCACTAAATTACCTTACCTATCTCTAAGGTAATTTAATAAGATCTATCCTAATTAAAAATGCAATAAACTCTGACCAACAATTCTATCTGTAGGAATTTTTCCTACAAATAAATTCATACAAATATGCAAAAATTTATGTTGCAGTATTTCTTATACTCAATAACAAGTGAAATTAATCAATCAAATACTCATCAAAAAGAGAACTAACTAAATAAAAGTAATACTGGGAAATATTACACGGAAATAGTTTCATATGCTGATATGGACAGGCCTCCAAGATATGTTAAAGGAAAAGCAAAATACATAGAGAATAGGATATGTATTATCATTTAGTTTAAAAAAAAATTCTAGAAGGATACACAAGAACTTTTTCATTGTGGTTATCATGGGGGGTATAGGAATGGGGGATTTAAACACTTTCTCTATTACTAACTAGCCACTAACATGCTTTCCATTTATGACATATAATTAACTTATTTAACCACCTGATAGTGGTATTACTTTCTAAACACAATTTTCAAGTATACCACCACAGAATTAGGGAAGAGCAGAACAAGGAATGAAACTTGAGTCTTGTTTTGAAACCAACATTCTTCTCATTTATCATATTGCTATGAACTTCTAAAGTTGAGTATATTAAGAAAATATTTCAACTTCCAAAAAACAAAAGTCTAGGACCAGATGGCTTCACAGGTGAATTATATCAAACATTCAGAGAAGAGCTAACACCCACCCTTCTCAAACTCTTCCAAAAAATTGCAGAGGAAGGAATACTCCCAAACTCATTCTATGAGGCGACCATCACCCTGATACCCAAACCAGACAAAGACACTACAAAAAAAAGAAAATTACAGACCAGTATCACTGATGAATATAGATGCAAAAATCCTTAACAAAATACTAGCAATCAGAATCCAACAACACATTAAAAGGATCATACACCACGATCAAGTGGGATTTATCCCAGGGATGCAAGGATTCTTCAATACATGCAAATCAATCAATGTGATACACCATATTAACAAATTGAAGAATAAAAACCATATGATCATCTCAATAGAGGCAGAAAAAGCTTCTGACAAAATTCAACCCCCATTTATGACAAAAACTCTCCAGAAAGTGGGCCTAGAGGGAACCTACCTCAACATAATAAAGGCCATATACAACAAACCCACAGCAAACATCACTCTCAATGGTGAAAAACTGAAAGCATTTCCTCTAAGATCAGGAACAAGACAAGGATGTCCACTTTCGCCACTATTATTCAACAGAGTTTTGGAAGTCCTAGCCACAGCAATCAGTGAAGAAAAAGAAATAAAAGGAATACAAATTGGAAAAGAAGAAGTAAAACTGTCACTGTTTACAGATGACATGATACTTTACATAGAGAATCCTAAAGATGCCACCAGAAAACTACTAGAGCTAATCAATGAATTTGGTAAAGTTGCGGGATACAAAATTAATGCACAGAAATCTCTTGCATTCCTATACGCTAATGATGAAAACTCTGAAAGAGAAATTATGGAAACACTCCCATTTACCATTGCAACAAAAAGAATAAAATACCTAGGAATAAACCTACCTAAGGAGACAAAAGACCTGTATGCAGAAAACTATAAGACACTGATGAAAGAAATTAAAGATGATACAAACAGATGGAGAGATATACCATGTTCTTGGATTGGAAGAATCAATATTGTGAAAATGACTATACTACCCAAAGCAATCTACAGATTCAATGCAATCCCTTTCAAATTACCAGTGGCATTTTTTACAGAACTAAAACAAAAAAATCTTAAAATTTGTATGGAGACACAAAAGACCCCAAATAGCCAAAGCATTCTTGAGGGAAAAAAATGGAGCTGGAGGAATCAGACTCCCTGACTTCAGACTATACTATAAAGCTACAGTAATCAAGACAATATGGTACTGGCACAAAAACAGAAAGACAGATCAATGGAACAGGATAGAAAGCCCAGAGATAAACCCATGCACCTATGGTCAACTAATCTATGACAAAGGAGGCAGGGTATACAGTGAAAAAAAGACAGTCTCTTCAATAAATGGTGCTGGGGAAACTGGGCAGCTACATGTAAAAGAATGAAATTAGACACTCCCTAACACCATACACAAAAATAAACTCAAAATGGATTAGAGACCTAAATGTAAGACCAGACACTATAAAACTCTTAGAGGAAAACATAGGAAGAAAACCCTTTGACATAAATCACAGCAAGATCTTTTTTGATCCACCTCCTAGAGTAATGGAAATAAAAACAAAAATAAACAAATGGCACCTAATGAAACTTAAAAGCTTTTGCAAAGCAAAGGAAACTACAAACAAGATGAAAAGACAACCCTCAGAATGAGAGAAAATTTTTGCAAATGAGTCAATGGACAAAGGATTAATCTCCAAAATATATAAACAGCTCATACAGCTCAGTATTAAAAAACAAACAACCCAATAAAAAAATGGGCAGAAGACCTAAATAGACATTTCTCTAAAGAAGACATACAGATGACCAAAAAGCACATGAAAAGCTGCTCAACATCACTAATTATTAGAGAAATGCAAATCAAAACTACAGTGAGGTATCACCTCACACCAGTTAGAATGGGCATCATCAGAAAATCTACAAACAACAAATGCTGGAGAGGGTGTGGAGAAAAGGGAACCCTCGTGCACTGTTGGTGGGAATGTAAATTGATACAGCCACTATGGAGAACAGTATAGAGGTTCCTTAAAAAATTACAAAAAAAAAAAAAAAACTACAAATAGAACTACCACACGACCCAGCAATCCCACTCCTGGGCATATACCCAGAGAAAACCATAATTCAAAAAGATACATGCACCCCAATGTTCACTGCAGCACTATTTACAATAGCCAGGTCATGGAAGCAACCTAAATGCCCATCGACAGACGAATGGATAAAGAAGATGTGGTACATATATACAATGGAATATTACTCAGCCATAAAAAGGAACAAAACTGGGTCACTTGTAGAGACGTGGATGGACCTAGAGACTGTCATACAGAGTGAAGTAAGTCAGAAAGAGAAAAACAAATATCATATGTTAACACATATATGTGGAACCTAGAAAAATGGTACAGATGAACCGGTTTGCAGGGCATCTGCAGAAATAGAGACACAGATGTAGAGAACAAACGTATGGACACCAAGAGGGGAAAGTGGCGAGGGTGGTGGTGGTGGTGGTGGGATGAATTGGGAGATTGGGATTGACATGTATACACTAATATGTATAAAATAGATAACTAATAATAACCTGCTGTATAAAAAATAAAAATTGAAAAATTCAAAAAAAAAACATTTCAAGAACTGTAAAATAATATAAGTATAAAATCCGTAGCCTAAGACACTACAATACTTCCTCCCTAATCTATAATTGACCACAAGAAAACTGCTGCATTCTTTTTTCTCTTAAATTCAAAATTTTTATGAAAAGACAACTGATCACTGGAACCATAATAAACACTAATTCTAACTATTCTCAGTAGTAGTTTAAAACATCTGTGATACACTTCTGTATAAGTCAAAATAAATTTTATTTTCACTGACATTACTTTGACTATATTTGGTTAACATTATCTCATGTAGATTCATCAGCTCAAAATTAATTAGTATTACAGAATAGTGTATTCCATCCAAACAATTCATCTTTGTTGGCTCAATGCCTCACTGCTACTGGCATGCCACTGTAATAATAGGCATGGTGCCACAGTAACAGATGGGCATAAATACAGACATGCCAAAGAATCAGTGTGTGCATCAAGTTTGAGTATTAGTATTAGATTTTCCTCCAAGAAATTCATAAATTATAGTAGAATAATATAAGTTTTCTACATCTATGTTAATAAGATATGCCAACTCAAAGCCAGATTAATTTCTAAATCCTTAAAAAAAAAAAAAAAAACTTTCCAAGGCCACAGAAGGCAAGTTTTCCATCTGATGAGTTTGGATCAGCCTTTTGTATAGGGAATTGAGGAAACCAATATGCAATCTCTACCTTAGATCAGCTTTGTCCCTGAAGCACTTCAAAATCTCAGTAAAAAATTCAGTTTTTAAGAAGTCACTTGGCACTGTTACAAGATGAAAACGTTCTGGGGATCTGTTGGACAACTATGTGAATATACTTAACACTAATGAACCGTACACTTAAAAATGGTTAAGATGGTAAATTTTTATGTTACGTATGTTTTTTTATCATAATTAAAAAGTCACATGGCCCTGTCAAGTTTCCTGATGCAGGTAATGTAGGCCTAGAAACAGAGAAAAGGTCCTACAATGTCCTACTTGACAGGAAAAAAAATCTAAAAATGCAAATCACTGAAGTTTACATGATTATTTAAATTTTGCCATCTGTTGAACAACTATTGTCATTTTCAAAAGATTTATTTCCACATATGGTTTTAAATTTTTGAAATATAAAACATATGATATTGACCAGATTATACTGAAAATTTTTATAATTTTTACCACATTAATGAAAAGTTTTAAAATACTAAGAATACTAAAGAAAAGAGGGGGAAAAAAATCAGTTGTGGTCACTATTATCCAAAATCATTTGCTAAGTATTGTACAAGATTCCAGGAAAGATGGCTATGTGTGTGTGTGTGTGTGTGTGTGTGTGTGTGTGTGTAAAGAAAAACTATCTCTGACTTCCAGGAACTTAACCACATTTTCTCTTTAAAGAAATGTGCAAGCATCCAATCACCTTGGGAAAACCAATCTGTTATTTTATACTTGTTGATATTGACAGATAGGCAGAAACTACAAGAACTATGAATTTTTAACTTTATTTACTTTTAATTAACCCTAGCATTTCTATAACATGTAATGTTAAATATAAGGCATCTGTTTTTATTTTATTAAAGTACATAAAAAGTGTTTGTAAAATTCTCACTGCCCCTGAAGGCTTTGAGCTCAAATATTCAGAAGTGTTCCAGACTTCTGGATATAAAGACCTAGGTAAAATTTCAACAAAAATTCTGGGTAATGACCCAGGGTGGCCCACTTTTTTGTCTGCCAAATAAAAATATAACAAAAACTACCCTCTTCATAAAATAAAGTAGAAAGGATGTTTGCAGTAGCCATTTGTATTCCTTTTGTTATCTGACTGCTCACATTATTCTGGGCCAATATTACAGTGACCTTTTCAATAATCACAAACATATCTCAAGAAGAAATTTTTGACAGAATTTGATTAAATCTAATGAAAAGTGCAATTACTTAGTCACAGACAACTATGTATATTGCTCCCTCACATTCTCAAATATACATTCTCAAATACATAATAGCCCATATCTCCTCCCCCTGAAAGCCAAAGTTCTTTGGAGAAGTGCTCTTCCTTTCCTCACTTCTCTCCCACCTGTCAATCCTCTGCAATCTGATTTTCCCTAACACTGCTGTTACCACCACGATCACCAACCTTATCAGTAAATCCAAGAAACACTACCTCTGACTTTAGTTTACTGGGCTACTCACCAGCAGCTGGCACTGCTGACCACTTAACTCCTTCCTGAAACCCTCTCTTCCTTCAATTTCTGTTAAAGCAAAACCTATATAAGTCCCTCTTCTTTTAGGAAAAATGTACTCCTTCTCTAAGAATAGACAACTTTAAAGCAACAGAATGCCTATCAGCAAGACTGATGGTTAAGCAAAAAGTTTAAAACAAATATATATTTTTTCATTTATACTATCTATAATCATTATTCCCAAATCCTTGATAACCACACAGAAGAACTGGCCTAGTGCTTATTAACTTCATTTATTTTTATGTAGTACACATTAAAGATACTATATGATTTTGTAGTTTCAAGTACTTGTGAAATATAATTCAGAAAAACATAGTCAAATTTAACAATAATTTGAAAATTAAAAACATAAAGCAATGGTTAATGTGAAAATTAACAATGATTCTAAACTTTTAAGTTGAGAAAGTACATTATATTAAAAACAAAACTTTTAAAAAGCTCAATTGATCTTAATGGTGTTAAAATAGTATTAATAATAATTGTGCTTATTATGTATCAGGCACTGTTAACTGTTTACATATGTTAAACTTTTAGTCCTCACAATATTTCAGTGAGTGCAAGTACTATTACCATCCTCATCTCCATTTTTCAGATAAGGAAACCAAGCGCATAGAGTGGTAAAGTAACCTGCCCAAGTGCCACTTATTAACTCTGTAACAAGTTTTCATACCCAGGCAGAGTAGCTCCAGAGTGGGTGTGCTTAAGCATTATGCCATACTGCCTCAGCAAACCACAATAAACAACTTTATCTGCCATCTTCCTCCTACAGAAGTAGGAAGTGGGTCTGACCCTTTTCCTAAATCTTAAGCACAATGCAAAAGCTCTGTTTGTATAATGAACTTCAAGCGTTTCCCCAAACTTCATTCTCTCTTCTTGGTCTTCTAAGTGAGGTTCAATTCTCCCACTCCCTTCAATGTTAACTTAGTACAAAGATTCCTCCTTGGCCTTCTCCTCACATATCACACAACTTCCCCTCAATGGCTTCCGAAATCATCTATCAATTGATAACTCCCAAATCTATATCTCCAACCTAGGTATCTCTCCTGAGTACCACACCCATGTATCTAATGGCTTAATGGACACCCAACTATCAAACTCAACAGGTCCAAAACGGAACTCAACACTTTCTTTCCTCACTCCAAACTTGCTCTATCTTCTGGGTTTCCAATATCACAGAATACTTCCACCATTCACATAGCTGACCATTCCAAACACTTAGGTGCAGCCAGAGTGATCTTTCTAAGATATAAATCTCACCACATTGTACCTCTACTTAAAATCCTTTGGTAGCTTCTTACTGTGCAAACCTTTATGATAAGTTCAAATTTATGAGCATGGTATACAAGACCCTTCATAATATGGACCCTGACTATCTATCAACCATCTTTCACATGTCCCAATTTCCCTCCAACTCTGTGCTCCAGCCATACTGAACTTTTCCTATTCTTTAAATAAGCCCTAAATCCTTGCATCTAAACCAGCAGTGTCCAATAGAATGCTCTATGATGACAGAAAGAAACATTCTTTATCCACATTATCCAATATGTTAACTTCTAGCTACACTGAGCACATAAAAATGTGGCTAGTGTGACTCAGAAACTAAAATTACTTCAATTAGTTTAAATTTAAATAGTTACCTTTGGCTGGTATCTACAGTATTGAACAACACAGCTCCAAACCAAGGTATATGCTATTCCCTCTGCCTCATGTGTATACAGGTATGTGTGGAAAGCCCTGGTCAGTGCTAACACGTAACAGTTAGTATTGACTCTTCTGTTAGGTTATTCCCTTTGTTCTTGTAGTTAGTAATTAATAAGGTCCCACCCTATACAAGACACTATTTAAAACAAGACACTATTTTCTAATAGTTTAGTGGTTCTTCCAAGATAGTGGCTTAATTACAATTTGCCCTAAAAGGACTATCACTTTAAGAAATGAACAGACTCCACATATTAGTAAGTGAAAAAAGCAAATTACAATATTACATTAAAAAAGTATATAGCTTTGCTTTAAAAATACACAGTATATAGGCAAAAAAGACTGGAAGGCCTGTATCTTTTTAACTGATTCTCTATGGGTATTAAAATTAGGGTTATTTAACTAATCTGTATTTGCTAAATTTTCTATAAGGAAAGAGGGAAATCAGTCCAGTGATTACCTTTTCCCTGTTGCATCATCAATTTACTCCTTCCTCTTCATAACCTAACATTCCCTTCCAGATACCATTCCATTTCTTTGCTCCCCTATACAGTAATACATACTAACTACAACTCTCCTTTCTCTCTCTCTTTTTTTTTTTTAAGATTTAATTTTATTTATTTTTGGCTGCGTTGGGTCTTCATTGCTGTGCCTGGGCTTTCTCTAGTTGCGGTGCGCTGGCTTCTCCTTGCGGTGGCTTCTCTTGTTGCGGAGCACGGGCTCTAGGTGCGCAGGTTTCAGTAGTTGTGGCGTGTGGGCTCAGTAGTTGTGGCACCCGGGCTCTAGAGCGCAGGCTCAGTAATTGTGGCGCACGGCCTTAGTTGCTCCGCGGCATGTAGGATCTTCCTGGTCTAGGGATCGAACCCGCGTCCCCTGCATTGGCAGGCGGATTCCTATCTACTGCACCACCAGGGAAGTCCCTCTCCTTTCTCTCTTGAACCCACTCCAGTCAGGCTTTCAGCCCCACCACTGCACCTAACCTGCTTATCAGGGTCACCAAAGACCTCCAAGGTGACAAATTCCAAAGCCACTTGTCAGTACTGTAATCACCTTACTTGACCCTATCAGACAGAAATGCTCCAGGAATGCCCCAGAGATTAGTACTCTGAACTCTTCACTCTCTACATTCACTCCCTTGATGTCTCACCCAATCAGGGTACTTAATACCCTCTATAACCCTGTGGCTCCCAAACTTATATCTCTAGCCTAACTCCTCCCTAAGCTCCAGACTCATATATCCAACTGCCTATTTAATATCTCCTCTTGGATGCCTAATAGGTATCTCATACTTAACATGCTCAAGCTCTTGAACCTCTTCCCCCTTTAAAAAATTCCTCTTTACACAATCTTCTTCATTTTGATAACAATTCCAAACTTCCAGCTGTTTAGGCAAAAAAACCTTGTGTCCTTCTTTGGTATCTTTTTCCCTCACACACCACATCTAAACCATCAGCAAATCTCATTGGCTCTACTTTCAAAATATATCCAGAGTCCAACCACTGTTCTCCACTACCATCAATCTGATTTAGTCATCCCCTTCTCTTGCCTGGGTTACTGTGGTGGTCTCCTTGCTGGTCACCCTGCCTCAGATCTGCAGTCTATTCCTAGTTCAGGAGACAAAGTGATACATTAAAAACGTAAGGTGGATCATCTCACTCCTCTGTTCAAAACCCTCCAATGGCTTCCCTTCTCACACAGAGTAAAATCCAAGTCCTTAAAATGATTTACAAAGCCCTACACAATCTGGCCCTTACCTCTCTGACCTCCTCATCTGCTAAGTTCCCCCTCTTCCTTCATTCACTCTATCCAGACATACTGGCCTCTTTGTTGATGCTCACAGGTCAGAAACTCTCCTGCCTCAGGGCCTGAGCACATGCAATTCCTCTTGACTGAATACTTCTCCCCAGACATCTGCATGTCACTCCCTCAGGTACTCCAGGTAGTACTGTCAAGGATCTTTTCCTGACCCTGCTATTTCAAACTCAACCCAACCTCCACCTTAACTCTCTATCCTCTTTCCCTACCTTACTTTTCTCTACAGCACTCCTTGTCATCAAATGACCAACCATATATTTACTTGTTTATTACCTATCTTCTTCCAGTTGGAATATATGCTCCATGAAAGCAGGCATTTTTGTCCACTGATTGATTAATCCCCAGCATCAAGAATAGTACCTAGCATAAGAAGGCACTCGTATTTGTTAAATCAGTAAGTTACTTCTATATTTTTTTAGTTATAGAAAAAAACATTAGAAACGAATAAACAGGTCCCAAGTATCCTACAGACCACAAACTTTTTGAAAACATAAATATACCTGGCACACCATAAGCACTTAATAGTTACTGACTGACTTCTAAATGCCCATTCTGCTCTAAACCTTCCAATGGCTTCTCTTTACACTCATAGTAAAATCCAAAGTCCTTACAAGGCCCTACACAATCTGGCACCGGACCTTCCACTCTACACCTTACCTGTCTGCCCCCATAGTACTAAATTCCCCCCTCATTCTTCATGACCACATCCTTAACCTAGGCTTTAAGAAACTTTAACCCATTTCTAGAGTAAAGCTGGGTGATGTGTAGCTCTGCCAACCCATGATATTGGAACCAGCCTTATTCATAAGTCTCTCGCTTATCCAGCTGCCATGTTAACTCACTCAGCTGCAGGATTAAAGACACCGGCCTTCTAATTAGGTCAATTCCTATCAGCAGTACAAATAATCAGCCCATCAATAAGCAAACATGGACTATAAATTGTTCACTTTTGTAGATCTATGAACTCTTTCCAGCTGACATGCTAAATAAGTCTTCCTTAAGTACACAAACCAAAGAATGTTATTCACAATAATGTGAAATATAGGAAAATCATTTCCTTCTTGATTATTCTACTTTGGGCTCTTCACTTTAAATTTTGTATTTGGACTGCAGGCAATTTGTTTTTGTCAGTAGTTCATTTATATACACAATTGCAATACTGTCAAATTATTCCACTATAATACATTTGTCATTCCACGAGCATTTGCAACTTTTCTGCAGTAAAAAAGAACATTTCAACTGATCATCTGTCTGATTTTTTTGGTTTTACTCATTCAGTTCTAGTAATGTTACCCTAAATTCTAAATAATTTTAGAAGTAATATCTCACATCTTGGGATTTAATGGTAAGGCCTGAATTTAAGTATTCCATATTTTCTCCTTGGATTTCACAAAACCAGTGATCTTAAAATAACATATCCTATATCAAGGGATGAATATTTTCTTGGTTGAGTATTTAAGATAAATTGTAAAAGTCAGAATTGACTCTCCTGGACTTCTCTGGTGGCGCAGTGGTTAACAATCCACCTGCCAATGCAGGGGACATAGGTTCAAGCCCTGGTCCAGGAAGATCCCACATGCCACGGAGCCCGTGCGCCCCTACTACTGAGCCTGCGCTCTAGAGCCTGCGAGCCACAACTGATGAGCCTGCATGCTGCAACTACTGAAGCCCGTGCACCAAGAGCCCCTGCTCCGCAACAAGAGAAGCCGCTGCAATAAGAAGCCTGTGCACCGCAACAAAGAGTAACCTCCACTCGCCGCAACTAGAGAAAGCCTGCGTGCAGCAACAAAGACCCAACACAGCCAAAAATAAATAAATAAAATAAATAAATTTTTTAAAAAAAGAAGTGACTCTCCTCCAAGAAGAAATGCAAGCTAAGCAAATAAAATGGAACACTTATAATCTGTTGGAAAGTAGGACTCTGCAGTATTTCATCAATTTTTTGTTCAATGTGGTAAAATCTTATTTGATTTCAAGTATGTTTCAAGAATTAAATTATAGGAACCTTACTGCACCACTAAAGTGACAATCCTTAACCTGTATAGTCAGCCCTTTGTAGAACTATCAGTCTTACTTATGTGAAGACAAAAACAACCAGTTTCTTCTTTTGTTAACAGCCATCTTGGAACAAATGACATTTACTTAGTGAAAGATCAGTAAAACATTGAAATTGGGAGTTTCCTGGCAGTCCAGTGGTTAGGACTTAGCACTTTCACTGCTGTGGTCCAGGTTCAATCCATGATTGGGGAACTAAGGTCCCGCAAACCATGTGGTGCAACCAAAATAAAACACTGAAATTGCTTATATTTTATACATCTTTTGTAAATTAAAAAAAAAATAGGGTCCAATTTACATATACAGCATGGCAAATACATTGTTTACATCTCCATAATTAGATCTAGTGACCATAAATTCCAAAAGCTAAGCAGAATTAACAAGATAGAGCACTTACCAAAACTGGAGTTATTAGAACTCAAGGGAATTTAATCTTCAGAAATTGAAGATGATGACAAGGACAAAGGTATGCTATGGAAATCACTAATGGAGTGTATTTTCATACTGGCAACACTGGACTCCTGAGCACGAGAGAAAGGAACTCACAATGAGGAGCCTGTGCCTCTTCATAATACGCTAACAACTCAGGGCGCCAACATTTTCAGCATCTCAAACTAAAATGTGTTTGACATTTTAAAATTACAGCACGTCCATTTTCTTCAGTAAATCATTGTTTACAAAATAAAGGTTTATAATAAATACCTTTTGGTAGGTATGAAAAGTTGAGAATTATTACACAATTTAACACTAATTTTATACTTGTATTACTTGTATTAGTTCACATTAGCCTTATCTCACCAACTAAATTCTTAAAGGCAAGATAAAGATCTTATAATTATTTCTTATTTTTCTGCTGAAAACACAGAGGAATTAACTATACCTAGGGTATAGTTAAAGATGCCTTTAAGATTATGTAAATAAAGTTAAAGATGGTATAAATAAAGATGCCTTTCAAGAATGGTATAGACTTCAAAAATCCTGATTGTAAAATTCATTCAACACCTATGTGACAATTCTAAGTCAATAACCCTAACCACAACAAAAACTCAAGCAATGACATAAAGAAAATGGCTGTTTTGGAACTATATATAATTAACTTCAGGGTAATGCAATAATACATTAATAGGGATACCAGGCTAAATTCTCCTTCTGTATAAGGTACACGGAATCCAGTCATGCTTTATTTTTTAACTACGCTGGCTAAAGAAACAGTAAATATTAGTAGAAACTGAATCATTCAATTGAGTAAAAGACCTAAAACATTTATTATGCAAAATTATAAGCCAAACACTTTGCTAAGCACCTTCACATAAATTATACCATGTAATATTAGGTGAGTATGTGAAAGAAAGATTCCTCTATACAATATTCAACAAATATTCAATGAGTCACTACAAAATGAAAATACAGAATGACTGAAAGAGATAAAGGTATCAATGAAAATACTAGGAAAAGTAAAAAGAAAGTAGAGCAAGCTTTGAACAACTGGAACTATAAAACTGTTATATGAAAAAAATTTTAAATATGGTATAGACCCTAATTACAATTAAATATTATAAATAAAAAATGGGAAAAAAGTTTAAACCCTCATATGGAGACACAATGACTCTTTAAAGTATGACTAAAATAATGTGTTATGGAGTGGCCAATATGGTGGAGTAGGAAGACCCTGAGCTCACATCCTCCTACGGACACACCAGTATCACAACTATTTATAGAGCAACTACAGATGAGAATGACCTGAACACTAGCAGAGAAGAGCTCCTACAACTTAAGATATACAGAAGGAACCACAGAAAGATAGGGAGGAAGGGCAGAGCTACAATATAGTCAGACCCAAAGCCTCAGGTAGAGGACCCAAAAACAGGAGGATAATTACAACTGCAGAGGTTCTCCCCAAGGATCAAGGGCTCTGAGCCCCACATCAGGCTCCCCAGCCCAGGGGTCCTGCACCGGGAAGACAAGCCCATAGAATGTTTGGCTTTGAAGACGAGTGGGGCTTACTTTGGGGAGAGCCAGAGGACTGTGGGAAATAGAGACTCCACTCATAAAAGGGCACATACTAAATCTCACATGCTCCAGGACCCAGGGCAGAAGCAGTAATGTGAAAGGACCCTGGGTCAGACCAACTTGCTAATCTTGGAAAGCTTCCCAGAGAGGCAAGAGGCAACTGGGACGTATCCTGGAGACATAGATGCTGGTGGCAGCCATTTTGGGGAGCTCATTTCCCAAGGACACTGGTGCTGGCAACCGTCATTTTGGAATTCTCCCTCTAGCTTGTTAGTGCCAGGACCCAGCCCACCCACCAGCCAGTCAGCACCAGTCCTGGGACACTCTAGACCAAGCTAGCTGGGGGGGAACACTGTCCTACCCACCAGCAGGCCAGCTGCCATAGGAACCCCTGAACCCCCAGCTGCCCTGGGACCCAGCCCTGTCTACCAGGAGGCCCAATATCCAGCCCTACACATCAATGGGCCAGCAAGAGCCCCGGGTCCAGCAGCCAGCCAATCCCATCCACCCCACCCACCAGCGGGCCAGCACTAGCTCTGGACCCGGCTTCATCAACCAGTGGGTGGGCACCAGACCTGGGATCACCGAGGCCCTACAGCCAGCTGTGTCAGGACCCAGCCCACTCACCAGCAGTCTGGCACCAGCCCCAGGACCCCCTGGGCCTGGGCCCCACCTACTTACAGGCTGACATCAACCAAGAGTTTAAGGTACAATGTAGAAAAGACAGCCTCTTCAACAATGGAGCTGGGAAAACTGGACAGCTACATGTAAAAGCTGAGATTAGAACATTACCTCACAGCATATACAAAAATAAACTCAAAATGGATTAAAGACCTAGATGTAAGACCTGAAACCCTAAAACTCCTAGAAGAAAACATAGGCAGAACACTCTATGACATAAATCATAACGATATTTTTTTGGGTCTGTCTCCTAAGGCAAAAGAAATAAAAGCAAAAATAAATAAATGGGACCTAATTGAACTTAAAAGCTTTTGCACAGCAAAGGAAACCATCAACAAAACAAAGGGACAACCTACAGGATGGGAGAAAATATTTGCAAATGATGTGACAAGGGATTAATAAACAAAGTATATAAACAGCTCATACAATTCAGTATCAAAAAAACAAAAAACAAAAAACAAAACAACTCAATAAAAAAATGGCAAAGATGTGGAGAAAAGGGAACCACTGTACACTGTTGATGGGATTGTAAATTTCAGCAGCCGTAAGGGTATGGAGGTTCCTCAAAAAATTAAAAATGGAATTATCATATGATCTAGCAATTCTACTCCTGGGTATTTATTCAAAGAAAACAAAGAAAAAATATTTGAAAAGATATATGCAACATAAGTTTTATTCAAAGAAAACAAAAAAAAATCTTTGAAAAGATATATGCAACATAAGTTCATTGCAGCATTATTTACAATAGCCAAGATATGGAAGCAACCTAAGTGTCCACTGACAGATGAATGGATAAGAAAACATGGTATGTATATACAGACAGACACACACACACAACAGAATATTACTCATCCACAAAAAAGAATGAAATCTTGCCATTTTCTACAACATGTAATGACCAGAGAATATTATGCCAAGGGATATAAGTCAGACAGAGAATGACATATGCGGAATCTAAAAAACAAATGAACAAACATAACTAAACAGAAAGAGATCACAGATACAGAGAACAGGTGGTTGCAGGGGAAGGAGGGGATAGGTGTATAAACTTCAGTTACAAAATAAATGAGTCACATGTATGAAATGTACAGTGTGGAGAATACAGTCAATAATTATGTAGTATCTTTGTATGGCAAGAGATAACAGCTAGACTTATTATAGTGATCCTTTGGAAATGTATAGAAATATTGAATCACTATGTTGTGTACCAGAAACTAACATAGTGTTATAGGTCAATTATTCATCAAAAACAAACAAACTTACAGAAAAAGAGATCAGAATTGTGGTTACCAGAGGCAGGGAGGTTGGAGGGCAGGGGAACTGGATGAAGGTAGTCAAAGGTACAATCTTCCAGTTATAAGTAAGTACTTTATCTTACAACTGGGGATGTACTATACAACATGATGAATATAACTAACACTTCTATACTTTATATGTGAAATTTTTTAAGCAAATCCTAAGAGCTCTTATCAGAAGGAAAAAAAAATTTTTTTCTATTTCTTTAATGTTGTATCTATATGAGATGACGGATGTTCACTAAACTTAATGTGGTAATCATTTCATGATGTATGTAAGTCAAATCATTATGCTGTACACCTTAAACTTATACCGTGCTGTATATAAATTATATCTCAATAAAACTGGAAGCCATACAAAAACAAACAGAAATAAACAAAATAATGTGTTACTATTAATAAGGTACTGACAACTGGGGCTGTAAAAGGAAAATCAAAATGAAGTCGGTACTGCTGAGAGCTCTCTAAAATGGAGCCAGGAGGCCACTGAGGAAGTATGACTTATGGACGACTCAGCCCAGATGGAATCTGAACTTTGACCACTTACTATCTTAATGTAGGTATCCAGAATATCTGCCCAATGTTCCAGAAACTCAAAATATTTAACCGACTCTTACCCTAAAATAACTCATGACAGCCTGTTCCTTAAGGACAAATACTTCCTTGCGTCATGGTCAACAATAATTCTTGACAGACAACTTAATAACCTTGTAGCTTTCATCTTTATAGGCCTCTGACTCTCTTCCCCTGTACAATCTCGAACTGCAATTCTTAAGACCCCAAATAAATTATTTTACTTGCAGTCTTCTGCATTTTCTTGGTCGACAGGACTGGTTGATCTTTACTTTTAATAAAGTTAAGTCGGGGCTTCCCTGGGGGCGCAGTGCTTAAGAATCCACCTGCCAATGCAGGGGACATGGGTTCGAGCCCTGGTCCGGGAAGATCCCACATGCCGCGATGCAACTAAGCCCGTGTGCCACAACTACTGAGCCTGCGCTCTAGAGCCCACATGCCACAACTACTGAAGCCCGTGTGCCTAGAGCCTGTGCTCCACAACAAGAGAAGCCACCACAGTGAGAAGCCTGCGCACCGCAACGAAGAGTAGCCCCTGCTCGTTGCAACTAGAGAAAGCCCACGTGCAGCAACGAAGACCCAATGCAGCCAAAAATAAATAAATAAATAAATAAATTTAAAAATAAAGTTAACTCAAAAACATCCCTATAAGAAGGTTGCTCTCATTCAGATACATTTCTATATGCCCTCTTGAATGGGAGAAAAAGCAGTGGAGGTAAGTTAGATTTGCTGTAATTATATACAAACTAGAACCCCATTGTAAAATTCCTAGTGAATTCCACTGAGAAACACTGATATTAAAGGTTAAAGGGTTATATGTAATGTAATTTTCATGGCTGATATCAAGCTGACAATAAATAAAATTTAAGTTAAAGAAGTAAGCTAGGCCTTATCATTTGCAATGCAAATACACTGATGTAGTATTGATTATATCATACTACTACACGATGTAGTACAACACAAAAGTATGCAGCTCTTTGTTTGGGTTTAAATCAGCTCTGTGAATCTAAACAAATGAAAAGTCCACCCCAATTTCAACAGGGACTAAAACTGCTACCTTGGTTACCTATTCATTGTTAAATCCAATGGCCTCTTTTCAGCCTTCATTCTATTTGCCCTCTCTCTGCAATTCCTAATGTAGTTGACCAATTTCCTCTTACCAACTTTCCTCTCAGCTTCCTTTTTTTTTTTTTTTAAAAAACCTTTCTCTGGTTTCCTACCCCTCTGAGCACTCTTTAGCTAGTTCTTCTTCCTTTCACACCTTAAATGTTGGTGTTCCCTAGCGATTTGTCTAAACTGCCTTGTCTCCTAACCAGAAAAATTCTCCCTGGGTGATTTCATCCATTCCCATGCTTTAATTACTACCCACAATTCTAAATGCTGATGCTATAATCTATATTTCATCTAAATATGCTTTTTTTTTTTTTTTTTTGCAACTCTCCTGGTTTCTGTATACTTTGCCTGAAGAACTCCCCCTGTTCTCCACCTGGCAAAAATCTTCCCAGGCTTTATGACCTAAAATATCACCACCTCAGCGAAGCTTTCAACAACTTTTCAACTAACTTTTGTTAGTTAATATTCTAGTTTAGAAATCATTTTCAACTATAGCATCTTATGAAAAACTCACAAAATAGGCAAGTCCTCTCTAGAAATGAGGACACTGAAGTTTGAAGAGATCAAGCAACTTGAACAAGGAAACACTACTACAAGTGGAAAACATCAACTTAAATCCAGGCCTTCTCACTCTAGGTCCAATGCTCTTTCTAATACACGGTGATGTTCTCAAAAGAAAAGAGATCTGGAAATTTAGTAGTTTTACCATTGTTAAGAAAAATTAATTAGTATTGTCTGTCTTCTTCTAGAAATTAATTCCTAATTAAATGTTTAATCCAGAAATAAAAATATTAAAATTAACTTTTAAATTATACACACACAGCCAAATTGGTTAAGATAAGAGTTTAAGACAAAAGAAAAATAATTGAGGAAAAAACTAAAAGCAATAAAAGTTTACAATAGTCTCAAAGGAAAGGATTACAAAAAATTAATTCTTTACATTTTTAAATAACGAAATTGCAAATCTTGACACCAATCATCTAATACACAGGCTTGATTAACCAATAAACGATGTATAAAATCTGCTTTCATAAAACCATTTAAAGCTCCCTAACTTTAGTTCTATTTAAAAGGGAAGGGAATAAATAAGATTGATAAACAGGATTAAATTCAGAAAACAAAAATCATCAATAATCCTGTGATTAGGAAGTGATTAGGCATCCTTGAGATGGTTAGTGAAGGATCAAAAGGACATAGAGCTTTAGGATAAGAGGCCAAAGAACAGAATAGTGGAAGGAGTTAGAACATCACCACTTTGCAGACACTGTGGTAAAGACTGGTTGAAGAGATTCATTGATGGTTGCTAAATATAGGGGATGGTGAATCTGATGAAGAGCAAGACATCTGCATGGTCTCCATCTGTCCCCCCCATAGATAGATTGGAAAAAAAATAAATAATGGACAACCCTTTACCTGGGAAAATTAACATCATGAAGATGGGCATCCTATGCCTCCCAACACAATAGTCTAAGAAGGTAGTACTGTAGCCTGGGATACATAACATGAATGTATGTATGAACCAGCAAACACAAGTTGATTACCATGCTATAAAGTAATTGGCTTGTATTCGTCAAAAGTGTCAAGGTAGTGAAAGACAAAGGCTAAGGACCTATTCCGTATTAAAGGAGATTAAAGAGATATGAGAACTAAGCGAAATACATGATCCTGGACTGGATTCTGTACTAGAGAAAAAAATGTTAAAAAAAATTAAAATTATTTATTGGGACAAATGACAACACGGGGATTATAGACTGTAGATTGTACTAATGTTAAATTTCCTGAATATAACAGTACTACAGTTGTAAAAGTACTGCAGTTCTTAAAAAAATACACACTGAGGTATGAAGATAAAGAGACATGATGTATACAACCTATTCTCAGATGTATCAGAAGAGATAATAATATGGAATCTGTGTGTGTCTGCGTGTGTATGGAGAAATAAATAAAGCAATGCAGCAATTTTTTTAAATTGGTGAATGTGCATCAGGAGTAGTTCTCTGTATTATTCTTGCAACTTTTTTGCAAACCTGAAACTATTTCAAAGTGTTGATAAATCATCGAAAATGAGAGCAGACGTGCGCTACAAATGAGCCTGAGCTCTAGAGCTCGCGTGCCACAACTACTGAGCCCGTGTGCCACAACTACTGAAGCCCGTGTGCCACAACTACTGAAGCCCGCGCACCTAGAACCCGTGCTCTGCAACAAGAGAAGCCACTGCAATGAGAAGCCTGCGCACCGCAATGAAGAGTAGCCTCCACTCACCGCAACTAGAGAAAGCTCACGCACAGCAACGAAGACCCAAGGCAGCCAAAAATTTAAAAATAAATAAATTATTTAAAAAAAAAAAAAGAAAATGAGAGCAGAGAGGGTGGGCGAAGTGGTTGAAGAGAGTCAAAGGCACAAAGTTCCAGTTATAAAATAAATAAGTCAGGGGGATGTAATGTACAGCATGGTGACTATAGTTAATAATACTGTATTGTATATTTGAAAGCTGCTAAAAAAGTGAATCTTGAAAGTCCTCGTCACAGGAAAATAATTGTAACTAAGTGTAGTGACGGATGTTAACTAGATTTCTTGTGGTGATCATTTCTCAATATATAAAAATACCTACTGAATACCTACCTACGTTGTACACCTGAAACTAATACATTACATGTCAATTATACTTCAATAAAAAAATAAATTAGAGCAGAGGAACAGGGTAAGCTTTAAGTTTTTTATATAAATTTTGTCATTTGGGTGTTAAAAAAGGCAAGAAATATCACCCTTTAATAAATGAGAGAACGCAAGCTCAAGAGAGATTAAGTGACCACTTCCAGAACAGGGGTCTCCTTGTTTCTGTACAACCCCATCAGGTTGCGATTCAGTGGCCAAAATGTTTCTAATTCCTGAAAGCCTCAAGGTCATACACTGTCTACAACTACTATTCAAAGTTTTAAACTTTTAATGAGTTGTATGCATTCTCTAATAAAAGCTCAATAAACTTCATCAAGTAATAAGTAGCACATCCAAGTGCTGAAGAGAATGGGCTCCAAGATTAGATTGAGTTCAAATTCAGGCAGTGCAGTGGTTGTAGCTTTGTGATCTTGGGCAAATTAACCACTTGTGCTCCAATTTTCTCATCCGCAAAGTGGGATCAAAGAAGTACCTTTGGGTTGCTCCTTGATCCTCTGTGACACTTGAGCATCACAGAATAGTTTCCCATAAGTCATACTCACACTCAGCCAAAGGGTTGTTAGGAGGACCAAATGAAATAATAAATGTAAAGTAGTGTGCACAAGTGCACAAGCAGTCTATAAAATGTTAGCTATTTTTATTTTAAATCCAACATGCTCAGTCACCTCAACAGCACTGGTCATAGTCAAAGCTACACATTTTTTTCCAAATCAGGCCCAAATCTGACAAAATAGGAAATGAAAGGCTCTAAAAGAAAAACATCTTAGAAGTTCACAAAACATAAAAGTAAATCAATTGTAAGCATATCACATGCAAAACAGACCTATACAGACTTATACGTTAATTCAACAGTTGAAACATCTGCTAATAGAACAGCAGAGCTGCAACAAGCTCCTTGTTGGAACAATCTATCATCTAAATACACAGAATGAAAAATGAAAAATTAGTTATATTGCTTTTAAACTTTTCTAACCTGCGAATAAGGAAACAAATAAATAAACAAACCAAAAACTCTATTTCACACATTCCATACAGGATTTCAGTTAGCTTAATACAGTGAAAATGTTATCCCAATTTCAACTACTAGCACCTTCCAGAATGTCTTTTAAAATAAATTTGAAATTTAATTTAAATTAAATTTTAATATATCTTTCTGACACCGCAAAGCCACCAGCACAGCTACTTTACCTTAATTTAGCATAAATCTAGTGTCAGCCTATTATGTGACCATAGTGTTTAGTTAGTACTGAGAGACTAAAAAAAAGAAAAACGTAAAAATGATTACAATAAAATACAAAGTTACCAGAATTCTGTAAGTTTAAAACCATTCCTTCGCCCCCAAAAAAATCAATGCGGGGGTGGGGGGGGGGTTCTTTCCCTTTTCGGTGGTACTTAAAATACTCTTAATTTTTTTTTTACTCTTAATAACTTTTCAAAAAACCACGTATACATTGTTTAGTGTTCATTTTTAAAATTCACACTATTAATTTGTAAAATTTTACCACTTGCTCAGAGTAACACTAAATATTCTCTACTCATATGCTTATTACTGTGTTTGGGATTGGGGTAGTTTTTTTGTTTTGTTTTTTGTTTTAGGGTTTTTTGGGGGTTTTTTTGTCTGTAGTGCAAAGGACGTTGCCCGAGAACATTAATGTCTGTATAAACCAGCTTGTCCATTCATAAAGCGCCTAAAACACCTCCTCGCTCCTGCATTCGAGGGTCACAGAACAGTTTCCCATTAGCCACACTCTCACGTTCCCTCTCAACTCCCCAAACACCCCTTCCACGCTAGTGAGCGAATTTCTCCAGGTGTGATCAAGCAAACATTAAAGTAGCTTGAAGCGTTTGTTCAAAATTCAGATGCCTGTGCCCCAGCCCAGACCAATTCAGAATCTTTGGGGATAGCACCTAAGGGCTCCAAATGGTTCTTTTTTCACTGAAGTTTGAAAACTACTAGAGACTCCCCTCCACACACTCATCCCAAACTCCCAACAACTCCCACCAGTCCCAACTGATCCAGCTGCGGGAAACGTTACCGCTCGGCTCCGGGGCGGTCTCAGCGCAACCCCACCCCTCTCCCGGGAGTCCCATCTCGGTGCCCGTTCCTCCCGGGCACCAGCTCCCCAGTCCCGTCCCCACACCCCAAACCTTTCTCCTCACTTCTTCATATCGCTGCTAAAGAGGCCGAAGGCGCCGGAGGGGGAAATGGTTGAGGTCGCCTCCTGACCCAGCTCCGTCGCCTCCCCTCCTCCGGACTGCTCACTGTAAGCGAAGCTGTTGCTGGACATTGCTGCGGTGCTGCCGAGTGTCGGGTTGGCCCTGTCGGGGGTTCTCTCCGACGGGATCCCGTCCGAGGAACGCGAAACAAAACTAGTTCTCGTTTGGAGGGGCGCCCGCAGGCGCTTCCGGACTCGTCACGGCTCCCAAAGCCGACCTGGCGGTCCACCCCCTGCGCATGCCCAGTGTGCAGGCGGCCGGAGCCCACCCCCGCCGGCCACTCCAGGGCCTGCCTGGATTTGCCTTCTCCGGGTTTTTGAGGTAGCTGAGAGGCTCGGACCCCGGCTCTGCGGAAGGCAGGCCTCGCGCATGCTGGAGACTAGACTCTCGACTTTTAAAGTTTTTTTGGAAACAAATACCCGTGTATCCATTTCGATCCCCTAGGAGGTTCCCGAGCCCGGACACCTCTTTGTCGGACTCCTGTTGTAAACCAGTAGCTTTCAGATTTTTCCTGAAACTCCAGTTAACACACCAGATCAACTTTCCTAAACATATCAGGATTGCTTTTCCTGTTTTAGCTGGTTTCTGCTCCTCTCCCTCCAGCCATCTGTGTCTTACACCTGCCCCAGGCAACCTTTGTCGCAGATCTCTGCGTTTAAAGGAAACCTCCAGGGCCCTGTCTTTGAGGATCCACCACCTGCCAGATGTGTTCATTGTAGTGAAAGCTTCAAACGAAAATCCTGGGACCGTTGGTTTCAAGGAGCTGGTGATTCCTACTGACGTCTGGCTACCAAAAGTAGAATAAAATAAAATAGAGTCGCCTCACGCACCAGGAGTAGCCTATCATCTGGGCACCTCCTTCCTTTGTTCTGCCGCTTGTGGTATCACTTAACTAAAGTCTTCTGCGGAGTCAAGGCAGAAAGTTGCCTGGCCCCTGAGTAGCACCTGAGAAACCTTTCCAGGAGTAACTTCCCTCAGCCTGACGTTTCGGATGGATTTCAGATCCTACCCTAAACTTTCCGCACTCCTTCCCCTTTAGGCAGACTTTGAAGCTTAGAGCCCTAAGAAACTGTCAGGGGACTACGGAAACACAGTCTGGGGAGGCAGCGCCTGGGTGGGGGAGGGGAGAGCGTCGTACAAGGGTTAGAGTGCTGTCCTCACCTCCTCTAATGGCCACACTGGAAACAACACTGAGGTATCACTACGTACCTACCAAAATGGCCAAAATCCAGAACACGGACACCACCAAACGCTGGTGGGGACGGGGAGCAACAGAAACTCTCATTCATTGCTACTGGGAATGCAAAATTGTACAGCCACATTGGAAGATAGTTGAGCAGTTTCTTGCAAAATTAAACATACTCCTACCATATAATCCAGCAATTGAACTCCTTGGTACTTATCCAAAGGAGCTGAAAACTTATGTCCATGCAAAAATCTACACAGATATTTATAGCATCCTTATTCCGAATTACCAAAACTGGGGAGCTATCAAGATGTCCTTCAGTAGGTGAATGTATAAACAAATGGTGGTACATCCAGAAAATTAAATATTATTCAGTGCTAAAAAGAAATGAACCATCAAACCACGAAAAGACATGGAGGAAACTTAAATGCACATTATTAAGTGAAAGAAGCCAATCTGAAAAGACTACATACTCTGTGATTCCAATTATGTGACCTTCTGGAAAAGGCCAAACTATGAAGACAGTAAAAAGATCAGTGGTTGCCAGTAATTGAGTTGGGGAGAAGCGGGATGAAAGGCAGAGAACAGAGGATTTTTAGGGCATTGAAAATACTCTATATGATACCATAATGATGGATAAATGTCTCCAGACCCATAGAATGAATAACACCAAGAGTGAACCGTAATGGAAACTATGAACTTTGGGTGATAGTGATGTGTCAATATAGGTTCATCAGTTGTAGCAAATGATCACTCTGGTAAAGATGTGGTAACTGGGGAGGCTGTGCATGTGTAGGGGCAGGGCATATATGGGAAATTTCTGTAACTTCCTCTCAATTTTGCTGTAACCTAAAAATACTCTAGAAAATAGAACCTTAATTTTTTTTAAAAAATTATTTTTAAAAAGAAAAGCCACACTGTTACTTTGGAAAAAATCATGGCTCTAGGTGGGGGAGGACAGAATGCCCTCCAAACTTCATATTCTGGTCAAAACTTGGCAGGTTTTTTCTTCAGCTGTTGGAATACCCTTCCAGGGATGAAATGATGGAGCACCTAAAATGTTTTGTTGTCAATATCGATGATATTGATCAATTTATGGAATTTCACCTACAGCTGATTTTTCATGATGATGATGATGATGATGATATATACTTAGTAGATGGCTTAGTATGTACGAGGCACATAAATGATTTTCATATATTAATTTATTTAATAGTAGAAGAAGCTAAGGTTTGCTTTCCTTTATCTGTGAAATGAGGACATTGATATACACATACCCTAGAGATTCTTTGGCATATATTCCTGGGCATAGAATTTCTTGGTTGTAGATTATATGCACCTTTACTGAATATCCTAAATTGTTCTCCAGTATAATTTTAACAGTTCACACTCCCACAGCAATGTATGAGAGATCTTCTTTCCTCACATTCTCACTAACACTTTGTTTTCTTAAAAGTTTTTATCCTCATCAATATGATAGGTATGAATATTATTTTATTGTAATTGAGTTTCATTTTTGTGTTCATAATGAATTTAAGCATCTTTTTATGATATTGTTCCATTTGCATTTTCTTTTCTGGGAACTGCACATAAAGAAATTTACTCAATTTTACACTGAGTAGTTTGTTTTCCTTATAGATTTGAAGTTCTTTATTCTTGAGTCTGTCTTTCACTGCTTGATTTTATTTGGTAATATTTTCATATTTTAATTTTTTCATGCAGACTAGTGTAGGAGATTGAACTACAATTTTTTTTACATTGTTCTTGAATGGTGTGGGTATTATGATTATATATTCCTCAAAATATTTGTTGGGTAACTTTCTTTTTCTCTTCTCTGGATTATTATGTATAAGATGCAAAGCATATATTCTTCGGAAAAACAGATGAAACTTTCTTTTATCACTGAAAAAATATTAGGGACTTGACAAGAGTAGACTTGAATTCCCTTACTGCCTTAAGATTCTAAGACAGTTACAGAAGTATTCTTACAGAAATATACAAAAATATATAAAAATAATAACTACATACGTTGAGGTCTAGTGTTCCCATCTCTTCAGAATTCAAAAATCTTTTATATAGTTATGACGTTTTCTGACAGGAAAAAGGTCGTGCTTCCAACCAGAAGAAACATCAGCTCTAGTTGAACCAAAGACTTATTCTTTGATGCTTGTTACCAAGCCAAAAGCAGATTTTTCTGTTTCCTACCCACATATATAGAATCTCAGGATCATTGATAAATATGCTGCTTTTTCAAAATGATTTTCTCCCTAACCTTTTAACAAAACCTTTGTTGAATTTTCTGATTTCAGCTTCTGTTCATCTGAACCCTCATGATAATAGGTGTTAAATTTGGTATATATATTTTCAAACTTTTTTCTAAGCATAGAAAAACAAATTATACATGTGTATATTTTACCAAATGTCAGTTAAAACTGTATCATCAGCCCCCGATCGCCGCAACTAGGGAAAGCCTGCGCGCAGCAATGAAGACCCAACGCAGCCAAAGATAAACTTATTTAAAAAAAAAAAAAAAGTCAGGGTTACATTTCTTCAGGGTTTCAAAAAAAAAAAAAAAAACAACAGAACATACACAGTGAGTCAGCATGGCCTTGGCATGTGGGAAGGGAGTCTTATCATCAAAGGAGGACCAGCATTGGTGTCCCAGGAAAAGGGGCATTTAATCTTTGTTTTTTAACATGGACGTTCTTTACTTTTGGTCAATGTGCCCTTTTTCTTTAATAATTAAAGCAGATGTATAATGTATGTTTGATAGGCCCCAACAGGCTATTTTAGTTAGCATAAAATTAAAGTTAACTCATGTATAAGCCAGAATGACTTCCGTATATCTCAATATGTGAACATTTCTTTTATCAGCCTCCTTGCGTCAAACCTTTCTGTCCTTGTTATGGGGACGTCAACTCCATGACAGCACCCCGTCCTTGTCCAGGTCCCGAAAGAGAGAGCAGAGCCAGGGTGGGCAGTGAAAGCCTTCAGCCAGTGGCACCTTGGTCCTTGAACTTTTAGTTTTAACCTCTATGGCAAACTCTAAACCAACTAAACTCCCAACCTCCAATTCAATTTTCTGCCCTTGTGTCTTTGTTCACACCAGTTCATGGGCCAGGACAGCTGTCGTCCCTTTTTTCCTGCCAATTCACTCTGAAACTTCCCCTGATCCCCTTCTTTATGAAATATCCCTTCTTTTTCTCCAGATCTCTTTTTTTTCCTCTGAATCCATGTAATATTAAACCCTTTCCTAAACAAACAAACAAACAAAAAAACTGTATTATCATTCTGCATCTTATTTTTTCTTTTAATGTATTATGGAAATCTTTCCATTCCAATATATATGGCTGCTTCATTGTTTTAAACATACACATAATAGCTCATTCTCTGGGTGCACCTTTACGTATTTAGTCAACTGCCCATACAACATTGCCCATACGTGTGTTTGTACACTAACATCAGTTTTTCCATAAAGTAAGATCCCAGAAGTCCAATAGCTAGGTCCAATGATGTGCACACTTAAAATTTTAATAGATAGTGCCAAATTTATAACCCAAAAGGAGGGTACCAGTTATCTCTTCTACAAATATTCCTCTGTTTCACCATACCCCTTCCAGCAATGAATATTATAAATCTTTTTAATGTTTGCTAGTCTTATTGGCAAAAAATAAATAATAAAATCCTCACTATTGTTTAAACTTTTATCTCATTTGTTATAATTAGGGTCCACATAATAATGTATTGCCTAAATTGGAAACTTTTAAGACTCTTTATGACACTAGTCATAATTTTACTGGAAGAGCACATATAAACCAGGCCTTTCCCAGGGAAACAGGACTATATTATTACCCCAAGTGGGATGGAGTTAAAGCATACATTAATTGGCCTTTTGAATTTTTTTCTATTAATTATGCAGAGTTGGCATTTGCTTATTTTTAAATGAGTTATCTGTCTCTTTTATTTGTAGGCACATTATAAATAATGAATGTTAAGCTTTTCTCTTTATTTTCTAGGAGAGTGTAAGTTATAAAAATTGATTCAAAAAGTTGTAGGAAACATGAATAGACTAAATAATTATAGAAAAAATTGAAAAAGTTGTCAAAAATCTACCACCAGAGAGATACTAAACCAATACAGTTCTATTAGGCCTATAAGGACTTCCAATTTCTGTTATGTTAAACTATTACTGAATTTTTAAAAAGAAAAAGACAAAGCACTTCCAAATTCATTTTGTAAGACCAGCATTAATGAAATCCAAGCCTGACATTTTTTTAGTACAAAAAAGGAGAGCTATAGACTTTCTAAATAATATACTGAACAAATATTAAATGAAAACATAAAATTACCCAGTAGGTTTTACATATAATAAAATAATTTTTGACATTAAAAAACTTATTATATTTATTATATATAGTATATATATCAATAGATATTGGAAATGGATTAATAACACAATCAGCTCTTCTGATTTAAAGTCATAATTGATAACCTAAGAAATGGAAGGAAATAGTGTTACCATTATTGTGCATATACAGTAGTCCCCACTTGTCCACAGTTTTGCTTTCCATAGTTTCAGTTACCTGCAGTCAACTGCAGTCCAAAAGTATTAAATGAAAAATTCCAGAAATAAACAATTTATAAATTTTAAATTGCATGCTGTTCTGAGTAGCATGATGAAATCTTGTGCTGTCCCACTCTATTCTGCCCAGGACATGAATCATCCCTTTGTCCAGCATATCCACGCTGTATACACTATCTGTTCGTTAGTCACTTAGTAGCCATCTCGCTTATCTGTATCACAGGGCTTGTATTCAAGTAAACCTTATTTTATTTAATAATAGACACAAAGTTCAGGAGTAGTGATGCTGGCAATTTGAATACTCTCTTACTGTGCCTAATTTATAAATTAAAAATTATCATTGCTATGTATGGATAGAAAAAAACATAGTATATGTACGGTTCAGTACTATTCATGGTTTCATGCATCCACTGGGGTTTTTGAACATATCTGTCGTGGATAAGGGAGGACTACTGTATAAATGTTGTATGTATAGATTATGTTAAAATACCTCCACAAAACATATAAAGTAAAACACATATTCATATTTAATAGTGAAACATGAAAGTATTCCAACTAGAGTCAGAAAAAGAATAGATATGCCTAATAACACCATTACCATTTAATACTCTTCTATAGATTCTAGGTAATGCAATAAGATAAGAAAGATAAATTAAAAAATAAATAGTGGGGAAGAAAAGATTATAATATTTATTGATAATATGATTATCTTGCTGGAAAATCTAAGAGAAAATTATTAGACCTTTACGTTGATTCAGCAGAGTGGCCAGATTCAAAATCCAATAGCACTCCTATGCACCAATAATATCTACTTACAAAATGTAATTTTAAAAAGACCCTATTCCACAGTAGCAACAAATAAGCCTTAAGGAATTTATAAGACGTAAGTGAAAAAAAACTAATATTTCACCAAAGTGTGGGCAGCAGGGGAAAGACCTGAAAAGAGAGTCTGTGTTTCTGGATGGGAATATTCAAGTGTTTCTATATATTTAACGCAGCTTCCATCAAAATTTAAAAAATTTACCAGAAAATTGAATCTAAAGTTTATCTGGAAAAATAAATGCAGCTTAAAGCAAGAAATCTGGGAGGGAGTGGAGTATAGCATGGTGAAGGAATTACCCTACCACTCACGTAAATGTACTATAAAATTATCGCAATTTAAACGTTTGGTAGTGTCCCAAGAATCAGTAGACTGATTGATAGAATAGAAAGAGACTAGCTCTAAGTGAATATTGACATTTTGATAAAGTTAACATTTCAGAACACTTATGAAATAATGTATTCTTCAATGAATGGTACTGGGATAATTAATTAGTTAACTATAGGGCAAAAAATAAAGTTAGATTTCTATATTCATTTCTGATGGCTGCTGTAACAAACTACCAGAAGACTAGCAGTTTAAAACAACATAAATTTATTCTCTTGCAGTTCTGGAGCTCAGAAGATTGAAATCAAGATATACATTCTAAAGTATGGGCAGGGCAACTCCTTCCAGAGCTCTAGAGGATAAGACCTTCCTTGCTTGTTCTAGCTGCTAGAGCTGCATTCCTTGCATTCCTTGGCTCTTGGCCCCTTCTTCCGTCTTTAAGGCCAGCAGCATAACTTCTTCAAAACTCTCTGCTTTGTCTTCACTTTGCCTTCTCCCAATCTGTGACAGGTCTCCCTCTGCCTCCTTCCTACATGGACATTTGTGATTATATTTAGGACCTACCCAGGAAATCCAGGCTAATCTCATCTCAAAATCCTTACTTTAATCATGTCTGCAAAGTCACAATTGCCATATAAGGTAACATTCACAATTTCTAGGAATTAGGATTTGAATATATTTAGGGGTTATCATTCAGCCTACCACAATCTCTAACTCACACAATTTAAACAAATTCCAGATTGATCAAAAATAAACCACAAAACTTGAATAAATTTTAGGAAAATATTTTCAGGATTGAGGATGGTTAAGGATTGGGGTAAAAAAGACTCTCAGCATAAATCTAGGCTAGAAACAAAAAACAAATATTTATAAAACAATAAATTTTATACAAATAATTTTAGCAGCCTTTACAATTAGAAAATGATTCTCTTATGGTTTTTAATAGAATTTAAATTTTACAGAGTTAGTGAAGACATGAGGTACAAATTTCACAAGTATTTTTCTAAGTGCTCCCATTTCAAAAAACATTTAAATTTGAATTATGAAGAAAACAATAATTTGATCTCTAATAACAAGAGTTTCCATTTATTGAGCTCTTAAATATTTCAGGATCCAAATTAATTACATGTGCTTACCATTGTCCTGCTTGATCCTCATACATCTAAGGACTTAATTGTGAGCCACTCCCCCTAGTTTACTACACTCCAGACAGTCTGGTGTTTTGTTTCTTGATCCACCAAGCTTGTTCTGACCTGGAAGACCTTACTTGCTGAGTTCTCTGCCCAGAACATTCTTCCAATGGGTCATCAAAAGGCTGACTCCATCAGCTTTATTCAGGCTTTATTCTATTCAGCTGTTCACTCAAATATCACCTGTCAGAGGTCTTCCCTGACCACCCATTCTAATTTGGTACTTGCCCTGATTCTCACCCCCATTGGTAAACAGAATTGATTGGGACAGCTGAGCCTTTTAGTTAGCTATGCTTTGCTCTGTGATACAAATCCCTCTGGAAGTTTTGCATCGAGTTAAAGAGGACAGCTTTCCCAGATAGAGTACAAAGTTTCTTTTGCCAAATGAATATGAGTTGTCATGCCCTCCTGTTTAAAGAAACCCCATGATCAATTATTTTGGAATGTGAAGAACTCTTCTGTAACTGAATTTATGCAATCCTCCAATTTACCAAGCATTTGGGGATTTTCATATTTCAGGTTTTCTGAAGTGGTACACACCTGCAAACTTATGCTTTGAAAATACCATGACCTCATTATTATATTTTATAATGAAATTTATCTGGAAAAATGCAATGTGATAAACCCTACATTAGACAATGACTAATATTTATTTGAGATGATGATATAAGAATAGAAACTATTATCTCTAAATATCACAAAGGGAATTTTTAGGCCACTTATATTCTCTTATTTTATTTAAGAGTTTTAGGTGGACTTAATCTCAGAGGCAAAGGCTTAAGTTATACAAAATGATTTTGTTATATTTTTCCTCACATTCCTAACATATTGACTTTTTATTCAGTCCTAGGTTTTGGAAGGAGTTTAAATAGCTAGGTGATGTGCTCAGCAAAGATAAGCTCTGCTGAAGTAAAAGTCTAGTGGGAACATCTTCCTCATGTCCTCTCTCCGAGGCTCACTTACAAATCAGTGAATGTAGCTTTCCTTTCTACCTCCCTTTTACAGCCGAAAGAACAATCAACCATATCCCGGTTCGAACCCTGACTCCATCACCAGCTAGATGTACAAAGGCAGGCAAGTTCTTAATCTTTCTGAGACTGAAAGTTCCTAAAAGCTATTAGTTCTCTTCCTCGTTTGAAAATAAAACTCTTTTTTAAAAAATTAATTAATTTATTTATTTTTGGCTGCGTTGGGTCTTCATTGCTGTGCGCGGGCTTTCTCTGGTTGCGCAAGTGGAGGCTACTCTTTTTTGCAGTGTCCGGGCTTCTCCTTGTGGTGGCTTCTCTTGTTCCGGAGCACGAGCTCTAGGCATGTGGGCTTCAGTAGTTGCAGCACATGGGCTCAGTAGTTGTGGCGCACGGGCTTAGTTGCTCCGCGGCATGTGAGATCTTCCCGGACCAGGGATCGAACCCCTGTCTCCTGCATTGGCAGGCCGATTCTTAACCACTGCGCCACCAGGGAAGCCCCAAACTCTTTTTTTAACGAAAGGAAATACGTTCAGAATACTGCTCATCCAGGTACAAATAAACTTCCTAACTTCTATGTTAACAAAATCTCTGGACTTGCCCCTAAATGTTGAAATTATAGGATCAACTCCCTTAGATATCTTCTAAAACTCCTTAAAATGTGAAAGCTCTGAAATTTTTATATGCAGAGAGGAATCTGAATGTTTTATTAATACAGTCAACAAATACATATGGAACTTACCTTGCACATGGCACGTGCTGGAGATCATGCTTGGCACAAAACTGAGGAAAAGCCAAGCCTTTAACTCAAAGACATCATAGTAAGAAGAGATAACCCTCTACATGAATATGTGTAACACTATAGTACAAGATAGTAATGGTGAAAATACGTAATATATTCAATAAAGATTAATATCTTCAATATATTGCAATATATTCAAAAAAGATTAAATTTTTTACTTTTATTAGTTATATTAAATAATTCAAAAATCATTCACTCACATCCCATTGTTATAGTTCTATTGTTTTACTATAAACCAGACAGTCTTCTAAGTGCTTGGCATGTATTAACTTACTTGATCCTCATACAATCCTGTAAGGTAGTTACCATTACATCTTCATTTCATAGGTGAAAAAACTGAAGAATTGGGCTTAAGAAATTTGTCCAAGTTTACACAACTAATAAATAGCAGACCTGGTCTTTGAACCTAGACTAGACTTCAAGGTCCACAATTTTAATTACCCTGCTACACCACCTCTTCAGATACTTAATAATATATCTTAGAGATGTATCAATATATTTCAAACTTATTTGTTCTTTTGTCCAGCTGCATACTTTTCCATTTTATGGCTGTATCATAATTCATTAGACTAGTCCCCCTAATGATGAACATTGATTTATTTCTAATTTTTTTGTTATTATAAACTACGATTCCATAAATTTGACAGTGATATATTTTGTAGCATGTTGCTATCTATGATTCTCTGAAAGGCAAGTCCATGACTATTATAGGACCCTAAATTGGCACTCCCCTCATTATTGCATCATCTCTCATAGCTATAAGGTAGATTTACTAAGTGCAATGAGAGATGGAAACAAACTGAATAAGTGGTAAAAGAAATCACATAGAATGCAATAACACTTGAGCTAGACCATAGGTATGGAAAAGTTAATTTACGC
The DNA here is from genome assembly GCF_028023285.1 of Balaenoptera ricei. Lineage (NCBI taxonomy): Eukaryota > Metazoa > Chordata > Mammalia > Artiodactyla > Balaenopteridae > Balaenoptera > Balaenoptera ricei. The sequence continues at coordinate 62,379,879 of NC_082641.1, forward strand.
AGGTAAATGAGATACATATAGACTTCATAGTAATGAAACAGTCAGAGACATTTTTCAGACATTAGGATAATAGAGTAATTCTATATCTTAAGTGAATGCAAAGATTTGAAAACTTAATATTGAACAACATTGGTTTTGCAGTTAATAGTTAAAAGAAACACTACGTACATACTACAAGGGTCAGAAGTTAATCTTCGTGGTACCATAAAATATTTCCTAAACCACTGACATAATACACTAATACATTCAAATATGCCCATGCAGCTGGAGCAGATACTACCACAACAGCTGGTATAATCACAGGTGGAATGACTGTAATAGAAGTATAAAAGCAAAAGAGAATAAAGCAAAACCAAATGGCCTTAAATTAGGTGGTAAATCCTTCAATTTTAAATCTTGTAGTTCAGAATTCAAACCAAGGGCCCATGTTTGAGGAAACTAATGGAAAATTTACTAGAAGTCATTCAAAAGGCACTGAAAAAGAACACTGCATTTATAATGGAAAAATATCTCAAATCCCTTTAAAGTTTAATGTTAGCAGAACAGTTAAGGAAATCATGGCACTACAACTTGAGGAAATATGAACCATTAAATATTATAAACATGAATACTATTTTCTTAATCAGGACTCTTTTTTTGTTGCAAGTGAAAGAATCCCTGTCAAACCTTCTTAGCAAAAAATAAATGAAAAAAGAAAGGATGTGGGGGAAGAGATTTATTGACAAGGGTTTCACTGCCCTTAGAGGTGAATGGATGTAGGGGCTCAAATGATACCACCAGGATTTTCTCTCCCATCTTAAGCCCTGCTTTCTGTCTGTGCTGGCTTTATTCTCTTGAACTGCCGGCAAGCCGATGACATAGCTGCAGGGAGCTTCAACTTTACAACATCAGTTTGGCAACCCAAATGAAATAGAGTCTTCCAGCAAATTCCCTGAGGAAGGGCTCTGATTGGCCCAACTTGGATGATATGCCTATCACTGAGACTAATCATTGTGGCTTTGGAGATGGATTATTATGACTGGTCAGGCCTGAGTCCCTTGTGTACACTTTGGACAAGGGGAAGGACCCTAGAATCAAATGACTGGACTAAGGGAGATGCGGTTCCACAATGGACAAAGGGGTGCTCTTACTGGAAGGAGGAGCAGGGAATCCTAGGTAGACAAAAACAACAAATGTCATACAGCAACAGTGAAAATACTTATTATGAAACAAGTAAAAATAATAGAGGAAAATTGTATCTATACTGTGATTACAGCTACATAAAATTTTGAATCCATATTGACGTGGAATAAAAGCAGAGTTAATAAATAAAACAAGAACCACTGCCAAAATAAGAAGCATTTGGCAGGAGTTCTCAATCAGGGACAATTTTGCCCGCATCCCCACCCCCAGGTATATTTGACATTTTTTAAAAAATTTTTTTATTTATTTATGGCTGCGTTGGGTTTTCGTTGCTGCACGCGGACTTTTCTCTAGTTGCGGCGAGCAGGGGTTACTCTTCGTTGTGGTGCACAGGCTTCTCATTGCGGTGGCTTCTCTTGTTGTGGAGCATGGGCCCCAGGCGCACAGGCTTCTGTAGTTGTGGCTCACGGGCTCTAGAGCGCAGGCTCAGTAGTTGTGGCTCACGGGCTTAGTTGCTCCGCGGCTTGTGGGATCTTCCTGGACCAGGACTCGAACCCATGTCTCCTGCATTGGCAGGCGGATTCTTAACCACTGCACCACCAGGGAGGCCCTATATTTGACATTTTTGATCGTCACAAACAGAGGAGTGTTACTGGCCTCAGGTGGGTAGAATCCAATCATGCTGCTAAATATCTTACGATGCACCGGACAGCACCCCACAACAAAGAATACCTAGCCCAAAATGTCAATAGTGTAGCTATTGAGAAAGCCTGGCAGAAGTGTAACAGAAGTGATTTGTTTTTTTTTAAAAAAAGATCTGTTGTTGCCTGCTCAATAGAAAGAAGGAGAAAAAGGAAGGATAGGAAGAATTAAAAAAGACAGGAAACAAAAGGGATGGATGGTGATGGCAGAGAAGATGATGAGAGAATCAGGGACACAAGGATATTGGAAATCAAGATGTCTTACTTCCAGTCCCACCTTTACAATTAACTGGCAGTGTAACCTTGGCAAATTACAGACTCTTTGAGACTCACTTTCTTTACTTCTAATATAAGGAATTAAGCTAGTTAGTTTGTCTCTGAGGTTCTTCTAGCTCAAAAATTCGGACATTATCTTGGATAGTTAAGCAGACTCAGGAAAATTTTAATGATCTATGTGTTCATGGCTAGTTTTAAATCCTGGCATTCCTTGTTATTACAGACACATTATAGGATTTCTCCTTTTTATCAACATTTTTTATATAAAATGAGTCATGTTGCCGGACTAAAGAAGTTAGGCCCAATAGTTAGGTTTTTCTCAGGCACTGGCAACAGAAAAAGTAGCACACGGTCCATTTACCAGTGCTCTTTTTTTTCAAAATTTTAATTTTTTTATTAAGACAGAACACACAGACCTGGACTCTTCAAAAAATTCTACGTTATGAGTGTAAAAAGGCAGGGGAACTACTTTAGGAAAAAAATATTAGAGACATAAAAACCAAATGCAATGTGTAAAACTTGATTGCACCCTGGATTTAAAAAGCAACAACATAAGAAATATCTTGTGGACAATTAGGGGAATGTGGATATGGACTGTATATTAGATGATGTCATTAAACTAATGTCACCTTTTTAGGTGATATAATGGTATTTTGGATGGGTGGGATAAAGTCCTGTTTTTAGGAGATGTATGTGGAAACACCCATGGTAAAGATATCTGCAACTTATTTTCAAGTGGATCAGGGGAAAAAAGTCTTCTTAAAGGTATATATAATATCAAGAGAAAAATGTGGCAAAATGTTAATATTTGGTGACCTAGGTGAAGAGTATACATGTATTCATTGTTTTCTTCTTTCAACTTTCTACAGGTTTGAAAACAAAAAGAATAAAGAGAAAGCACATATATCTAGAATCTCAAGGTTGTAAAGGCTTTTAAAGTTCTAAGCAACTTCTTCAAAGTACCTAATTGAGAATAGACTGCAGTGTGAATTGGAAAGCCTCAATGACCTGCTTTACCCACAGAACCTGCTGATTTGCGTGACTGCATGTTATGTTGTAAAAGTCATCCACTAATACCACTGATAAAGGAAATGGATCATTAACTTAAAATTAAACGTGATTATAAAGGAAATTTGATAATCATGTAAGGCCTGATTACCAAGCAAACAAAATGAACCAGAAATATACACTTAGAGCATTTTTTCAGGAAATATACTTGCCCAATTATCCTCATTACTTATTTCCATATGCCCAATTTGCAAGGGAAAAAATTCTCTTTTTTCCTGAATCCAAGCATTGAAAATCAATGTAAAACATCTCATGATATTAAATACTTTCTTTATACTAACATGTGATGAGTACTATTGTATTCTGTATTAGAAAACTTGACCTTTTTTGGTACATGATGTCTATGTCATGGAAATGTTAGGTAAGTTTTCACACAGAAAACTGATTTAGAAGTACATCCGAGGCATAGAGTGCACTGCAATTTCAGCATTATTTGTTGGCCAGGTTAGTTACAAAAGGAGGGAGGTGAGACTATGGTTTACTGATGCAAATATGCCATTGTATTCAATGATATAGAATTTCTTTCAAATCAAAGACATGGAGAGCCCATCCTTTAGTCTAGCAGCTGGAGTAATAATGTGCTACAAGTGATAGTTACACTGCCAGTTAGTTGCAGAGATGGGACTTGAACTGCTTCCCCAAATCACCCAAATAAAATGCCCAGAGGATTAGTGTTTTATCTTCTAGAGAGCAACAGATTTCATTCTCTCTGCAAAAAGGTAACTAATGACATCTGCATTAATTTTCAAAACAAATTTTTATCTCTTAGCAAAGGTAGGAGGTAGAATCTATTTTAAGATAACTTTAAGATGGGAGTCCAATATTACCCATATGTGTCCCCGCTGAATGACTGTTATAAATCACAGGATTAAATAAATTATTTTGGACCAACTTTAACCAATCTAAGTAGCTCCATTTAGATTATAAATTTCTCAAGGGCAGGTACCATATCTTACACTTCTTGGTGTCTCTCTCCCTAGCAGTGTGCCCTACGGATTCAATAAATGCTATTAGTGATCATGCTTGCAACAGTGATGATGTTGATGATAACTTCTTGCAATGAAAATAAAGGAACATACTAAATCTATCAACCCAGCGGAATTTTTGGACAATAATAAAGTTCTTTACAATTATCTGATATTGCCTGAGTAAGATTCTATTGTTTGAAGAGTTTAGCAAAGGTTATAAAATTTAATTAACTCAGAAAGAGTGAAGAATACTTGAGAAGATTTTATTTTCCCTTCATAATTGCCATCGATATGATAAAATTGTCCTCAAGCAGTCATTCCTGTCACATTAGCATATATAGTTACTTTGAAGTCCCAGATGATGTATTCTCCCGTTGTTTCATGTTTCTTGACTGTTAAGGTTAATAGAAAAGGCCCACATTCATTAGAATAAAATTGTACTAAAAATATAATCTGACCCAATTAGTAAAAGAAGCTCTTGTCTGGGATAAGTGGTAATTCCAGTTGTAGGCAGCAGAGGTAGTTGTTTTCACAGAAAACATGAGATATTCATATTTGAATTTCTTTTCTAATCATAATTTCAAACGTTAAAATCTTATAAATTATTGATCTTAAGTATTATAATTCCTTCTCGCTCTCCTTTCCCCTTTCTTTAGAAAGTGTGTTTTGCTCTAGGTCAACACTATCACTTGTTTTTTGTTTACTCAGTGTTTAATTCTCTAATTGGGTCCTCAATTACTCTGACAAGCATAAATATCCCAGGGTGGACACTATTATAATTATATCACTATTATAAAATGACTGTTTCTTGTTGCTCCTGTATGAAGATTTTAAATTAAATTTAACAAATATTTATTAAATAATCATGATGTACAATGTACTGTGGCAGGTGGCATGGGAAAAATAAAGATGAACACATGTCTACTCTAGGACAAGAGGTTTAAAGCAAGAGTCTAGGGATAATGAACACAAGACATTCACCTCTGGAAACCATTTAATTCCAGATACTCTCATGTGACCACCTTAGGGCCGTAGTGTCCTGAGATGAGACTCTAGTGTCAACATTCAAAAGGACAAGACCGGGCTTCCCTGGTGGCGCAGTGGTTGAGAATCTGCCTGCCAATGCAGGGGACACGGGTTCAAGCCCTGGTCTGGGAAGATCCCACATGCCGCGGAGCAACTCGGCCCGTGAGCCATAACTACTGAGCCTGCACGTCTGGAGCCTGTGCCCCGCCTCAAGAGAGGCCGCGACAGTGAGAGGCCCGCGCACCGCGATGAAGAGTGGCCCCTGCTTGCCGCAACTGGAGAAAGCCCTTACACAGAAACGAAGACCCAACACAGCCAAAAATAAATAAATAAATAAAAATTAAAAAAAAAAAAAGGACAAGACCAAATCCACGTTGACCTATTTGGTCCCTTCTTTCTCCCTAACTAATGTTGCTGCTAGAGCAGTTAGCGCCATTTACTGCATGATTAGTGGGACGCTGGGTGAGTTATTTAACTACTCTCACCTTCAATATCTCCAACAGTCAAATGAGGATAATTACACCAACTACAGTGGATTATAGTGGTGACCAAATGAGACATGGAATGTGAAAGTATCTGTACAGTGCCTGGCACCTAGAGGCGCTCAATAAATATTAGTTCTTGTTCTTGTTCTGAGTGTCTCCCAGCAACACACCTACCCAACTGGAATATCTAGGCATTCTGGACCACAAGGAAGTATGGTGAAGATAAATGATAATACTAGGCTGATGCCAGTGATAATTCTAGCTGCTACTATTAAGAAGCTGACTTCAAAACTTCTGTGCCGAAAATTTTTTTCTATTTAATTTGTGTCTGTTCCACTTCCTCCCCTTACTCCTCGACCCCAGCTGCCACTCTCAGGATCCCAACAACCCAAGGCTCATTTCCCACTGAGTATCCTACTTTTATAAAGTTCACTTGTTAAAAAAAAGTTGAAGCTATAAACATAGCAAAGCACACCAATGTTGATGAAGGAATAATTTAGATGGTACCTTGAGAGCAAAGACAGGAATAATACTAATAGCAATTTAACATATTTCATTTTTTTCTGATATGTGGAAAATTGGGCAAAATTCCTAAGAGAGAACAAGTAAACTTGATCATTTTAAGTACAGTAAAAATCATTTTAAGACATTGCCAAAGAGTCAAGAGATGGTGATAATGCCCTATTATACTAGGTTGTATTTGTTTTTATCATATTCAGGATGAACTGTAGCATTTTTACTATACTCAATAGATACGAGTGTGTGGTATCTTCATATGTTTGAAACCCTAGTCAAATCAGTAAGAAAAGCCCATTGTTTTTACCCTCTTTAGACAGAGGGAACAAATAAATAATTCAACCCAAAACTGGTGTCTGTTACACTGATCATGCATTCACTTAAAAATAAAAATAGAAAAATCCCTGATATATACAACGTGAAAGCTATATTGGGTCTGTATTAGGGAAAACCTTTGCTTTGTCTTGATTAAAGTAAAGGAACTGTACAAAAATTGAAGCCGCAAGTGCTAGCATAACATTTTGGAATATGTTTACCAAAAACATACTTTCCTGCAGTATTTTTATTCAGTGAATTTTTTGCCTAACAAGATAATATTTCACAATGAAAATGTGCGAACTCATTTTATTTTTTCTACCAAATTCAAGGGAATACAACTAAACATAATAATTACCAGAGTTCAGCAATACTAAAATAGCGAAACAGCTGCAGTAGTATTGATTCATTATTCATGAAAATGTAATTTTGATGATAATTTAACATTATTTAGTAAAGGGCTTAATTTCTTATCTAAAAATTATTATTTCCAATTAGAAAGTCTTACTCCAAATAATTTTATGTTTTGTTATGTAGTAGCAAAAAATTACTTGAAATGGCTGGAGGCAAAAATGGAATAACTCTCTGAGCCCAGAAAGTCATAACATTTCAGTATAATCTAATGAGTAGAGTGAATCAGTAATGCAGAATCATTGTCAACTGTTTCTGCTCCTCTCCCTGGCACCACAGTGAAGCACAGGGATTGGAATAGTGAGCATTTCAGGCAAGAGGCAAAGTAATTTAAATTTTTATTGCTACATTTACTCCTTGGCTTTAAACAAACCAAAAGAGAAGAACCCTCAAAAAAGTAATTTACTAAATCATGGTATCAATCAAATCATGAAAAATCAAATGGCAATATTTGGATTTCCTTGGTTCTTTTTGTGTTGCTAATACATTACACAGGTCTGACTGACAAGCAATATTTTGCTCTCTTGACAAGGCTGAGGATAGGGGCATAGAGGCTGAGGCTATCTTCTTGTTTTGTAAGTAAGATGTCTTTGCTGCACTTCCTCTTGCTTTAATTGCCCTCGGGATGATTCACATTGGTTCCAAACTCCCAGTCCATAGGCTAATCAATTTGGTGAGGCTCCAGTAAACTTGCCAGGCAGCTTAGGCCAATGACCATCAAAAATTCTATGATTCTTTGGAGAAGTCATCAGAGAATCAAAAAGTTGGTCATCAGGGTAAAACACACACACACACACACACACACACACTGCAACAGTGGTTTTAAAATATAGCATAACATTTTTTTTTCTATTGAAATCTTTTTTTAAAATTTATTTTACTGAAGTATAGTTGATTTACAATGTGTTAATTTCTACTGTGCAGCAAAATGATTCAGTTATACATATATATACATTCTTTTTCATATTCTTTTCCATTATGGTTTATCACAGGATATTGAATATTGTTCCCTGTGCTATACAGTAGGACCTTGTTACTTATCCATTCTATATATAATAGTTTCTATCTGCTAATCCCCAACTCCCAACCCATCTTCCCCCACCTCCCCACCCCCTCCAGCTGAAATCTTGAAATTGAATTCTCTTCATTGAGCGTCTAAAGAATCAGAGAAAATAATAAATCTAGATTCATTTTAAAAATCATTTAAAATGTATTAATTTTCTGCTATATAATAGTTACTGTGCTGGACCCTATGAATATAAACAATAATACCAACAGATAAATATTTACTGAGTGTTCCAAACACTATTCTAAGTTCTTTGCATGCATCAATCATTTAATCTTTACAATAACCCATATAAGTATGAATAAGGCATGGTTCCTTCTCTTAGATTTGGGCAAGAAAGCCCCAAATTTCCCTCTGGTTGTACCACTCTCTGCAGGACAAGAGGATGTGCCCATCTAGACCTGTAACCTCCCTTCTTAACCACTTTAATTACCCAAGGTCTTGGCAATGGCCGACTAAATGGCCCAAAGACTACTTCAAGGACTGTGTGGCACTTTCCCTATTGTCCATCCTCCAGAGAGTACCCATGCCACCCTATTGCACCGATAAGCCCTTTGATCGGCTTTGAGAGTTCATCACTCTCTTCTCTTTGACATACTTTCTTCACACAGTTTTTGGCTCACCATTCACCCTGGTTTTTCACCTAACTCACTTACCTGTTTTGTCTCCTTTAGCTATTTCTTCCTCATACCCCCAACATCTGAAAGTACCCCAGGACCCAGTCTTCCATCCTCTTTTGTCTTTATAGTCTATTACTAAATGATATCATTCTGTCTCATGGTTTTAAATAACATCTATATATTGACAACTCTCCAATTTATATTTCTAGCTCTGACCTTGTACATAGGAAATTTCCTTGTACAAGGAAATCCACCCTTGTACATATAACTGCTTACTTGATATTTCCACTTAATTTTCTTTTCTTTTTTTAAATTTTTGGCCGCACAGCATGGCATGTGGGATCCTAGTTCCCCGACCTGGGATCGAACTCAGGCCCCCTGCATTGGAAAGCGGAGTCTTAGTCACTGGACTGCCGGGGAATTCCCTCCACTTAGTTTTCTAATAGGCATCATAAACTTATGCCTGAACATGTGCAAAACTAAACTTTTCTTTACCTACCACCTCCATCTACTTTCCCACAGCCTTCCCCATTTCAGCAAGTGCCAACTTTATTCTTTCAGTTGCTCAGGCCAAAAAACTTGGTCATTCTTATCTCCTCTCTTTCATTTCATATCCAATTCATTGGCAAATCCTGTAGGTTCTACGTATAAAATGTGTCAAGAATGTGATCACACCTCCTCCGTTTATAACTATCACTCAAATACACTTCACTAACCACTTTCATGTGGGTTATTCATCTGGATCAGGGATCAGCAAACTTTGTAAAAGGCCACAGATGAATATTTTAGGCTTTGCAGGCCATATTATGGTTCCTGTTGCAACTATTCAACTCTGCTCTTGTAGGCTGAAAGCAGCTGCAAACAATACTTAAATGAATAGGTGTGCCTGTGTTCCAATAAATTTTTTTTTATAAAAACAGGCAGCGGGTGGGCCCGTTTGGCCCATAGACTGTAGTTTGCTGACTTCTGATCTGAATTACTGCATAGTTCACTAACTGGCCTCCCTGTTTCCACCCTTCCTAAAATCAAGATATAGATGAAGGTGATAGCCTTGAATAGAAAGAAGGAAGAAGGGAAAGATGAGTAAAAATATAGATGACTGTGAATGTGAACAGAAAAATATATTCTCAGATAAGTAGTACAAGGATCAGCTACTGATCTTGAAGGGACTAGAGTTGGCTGAAATTATGACTACAGTGACCTCATCTCCTGTAATATTCCTCCCTACCCCATCCTGCAAAGACATTCAGTCTGTGCTCCAGGCTCTCACATTGAATTCTTCTTTTATGTAGGCTTTTGAGAATGCTCTTTCCTCCCTCTGGAATTCCCTTCTCTCTACGCTCTGCCTGAGTTCTATCTATTGCCTACTCATCTACCCAAAATCAGCTTAGATAGCACTGATTTCAAGAAGGTTTCTCTGATTATCCTCTTGCTTTGTTTGGATTCAGAAACTCTCCTTTGAGCTCCCAGAGCACCTGGTATAGGTTCTCAATCTCTGTTCATCCTGAAAGCCCTCATGTGATTTGTAAGTCTACAGAAGGAACAAAGCAGTAAAAGCTTCTCCTCTGGAAATGGATGGAGCTTTCCTGAGGGAGAGGCAAGTGGTGTTAGAATGAGAGGCTCAGTGAGGAGGCTGTGTAAAGCAGAGATCAGCATAGCCAGTCAGAAGGAGAAAGAGTGAAACCTTTTGGGAGAATTCCATGTAAAGATCTAAGAAGTCCAAAAAGACTGTATTAGTCAGGGTCCCAACAGGATCTTTCCTGTTGTACTCTCAAATTAAGATAAAATAATTCAAAGAGGATTTATGCACAGAAAGAGGCTAGGGGTGAGGGGAACCATAAATACAGTGTGGGAAACCCAGGTCTAGCATCAAGAGAGTCTGTATTACCTCTTGGGACAAGAGGAGGGAGAGATAACTGGAGCCTAGAAAAAGAGAAATGCACGTGAACTCGAGACAAACAGTGACAACCAGTCAAGCAGATAGTCAGCCCAAGGCAAATTCCTAGAGAGGGAGCCAGGGGTATAAATACTGTGATGGTTCTCACTTTCCTCTATTCCTCCCTTCTCCTGCTGGGACTCCTCATTGGCCAAACCCACTAGGAAGCCAGAGGGCACATGACTCCAATGATACAGCCCATACAGATGATCTTCCTCAGGCAGAGAGGAGAGTGAGGGTGGAAAATGGCTCTAGAGGGACAAATGGAAGAGATCCCATACAAAGACCTATGCCAGAAAGATCAAACTTAAGCTGGGAAGACCTCACATTGTGACTGTCCCATATGTTAGCAGATTAGCAGAGGCAGCCCTTTCAGAGAAGAAGAAAAAGAGGGCATAATTAAAAGTGGGCTTACAAATAAATAAATATCCCAAAGAAGGATAAATAATAGAATTGCTGTATGGTATCGAGACCTGAGTTGAGATTTGATGCTTTATTCTAAGTGAGGGAGAAGCGCTTAGGGGTCCTGTTGCAGGTTGAGTTTTTTGGCAAGCACACTCCAAAATGGAGTTTCATGTGCAGACATTTATTAGGAAGTGCCTTTGTGATCCATCCGCTATGGAAGGGAGGGGGAGGAAACATGATTAGGCAGAGGGAGAAGTCAGGTTACATTGCAGAACTAATGACAGACTCAGCCAACACCACCAAGAGTTTGGAGCAAAAACAGCCTGTAAAGTTGTCCTGCCAGATGAATGGATAAAGAAGATGTGGTGCATATATATATATATATATATATATATATATATATATATATATATATATATATACAGCCATAAAAAAGAATAAAATAATGCCATTTGCAGAAACATGGGTGGACTTAGAGATTATTATACTAAGTCAGACAGAGAATGACAGCATATGACATCACCTATGGACAGAGAATGACAGCATATGACATCACCTATGCGTGGAATCTAAAATATGATACAAATGAACTTATTTACAAAACAGAAACAGACGCACAGACATAGCAAACAAACTTATGGTTTCCAAAGGGGAAAGTGGGGGAGGGATAAATTAGGAGTTTGGGATTAGCAGATACATACTACTATATATAAAATAGATAAACAACAAGGTCCTACTGTATAGCACAGGGAACTATATTCAATATCTTGTGATAATCTATAATGGAAAATCTGAAAAAGAATATACATATATATATGTGTGTGTGTATATATACATAACTGAATCACTTTGCTGTATACCTAACACAACATTGTAAATCAACTATACTTCAATAAAAAATTTAAAAAAAAAATTTTTTTTTAACTGAGAAAAACAAAAGGTGTCCTGCATTGGGCCAAAATGGTAGTATGTCTACTCCCTCCTTCATCAGTCATTGGATGTAGGCTTCCCTGGGAAGGGTATGAGCTTGGGCATGGTAGCTCACTGCAGCTGAGGCAATCCCTCAAAGGGCTGATTGCTCAAGGCTATTTGCTGATTGCACTGCCAACAGCTTGGGGCAACAAGCCGTTCCTTGAAGGGGAATCCACCTGGCCCATCTCAAGGTCTTCCTCAAATCTCTTAGCCTGGGACACATTTTACGTGTGGTAAGAGGCCCTATAAATATGGGCAGAAGTCTGTAACAAGTCTGTGTATGTAGACAAACAAGAGTTCCCTTAGAAGAACCACTTGAAAGTGAAGGGCTCAAAAGCAGAGCTCAGGGAACAGTTAAAGGAACGAGATATTTTTAGTCTGCAGGAGATAAGTCATTGGGTGATGTAATAACTGTATATCTTCAAATATTTTAAAAGGCTTCCAGGTAGAGAAAGGATTAAGCTTTCTCTGCATGGCTACAGTAGAGAATCAGGACTAGTGAGTGGAAGAGATCTGATAGATACAGTTTTCTAGTCATCATAGCAGGACTGGCTTGTCTTGACAAAGAGTGAATACCCTGACACTTGAAGTATGTGGTCACGGGCTAGGGATAGGGGGGCTGGGGAGACAGGGGGCAGTAATCATATGAAGATGATTTTAAGCATTGGAAGGACAGTTAGACCATATAATGTTTGAGTCTACTCTAGTTTGGGGAATCTAAGAGTAATTCTTACTTTAATAAAAATAACAACAATAGTCATCACAATCTCAGGAGAGAAAATTAAATCTGGCTTATGATAAGTTAAATCCAATGAAAATACAAAAAATTTTTCAATTGCTTTAACATTCACTTTTTATTCTGCCCTCTTTCATTTTCAGAAATGAATTCATATGAAGCAAATCTATAAAGGAGATTGACAGAGGTGAAAATACCACGGAAAAAGCAAGTCGTTTGACTAGTAAACTCATCGAATTGAGACGAGTGTGAAAACTCATTACAATCTGAATTTCTCACACATCTCAGTTTCCCCTCTCTTTCAAACTTCCTAATAGAAAAAGTTGAATTCACATTACTGGCAACTCTGCTATTTGCCTTCAATTCCATCAAAAAAATAAATAAATTGGAAATCCCACCTTTTCCACATTTATTTTAATCTAGGATGTTGTGATCCCTCAAGATTTCTTTTATGGTTTCTCAAAAGACCAAGTCTTAGAAATCTCACTCTTAAACCCATGGGGAATATGTCTATTTCTACTTTATTTGGGCAGATGAATTGAGAGGGAATGGGGTTTGATTTAACACCTGTTAAATTCCATAGACTACGTATCAAAGGTGTTGCAGAAAAATTAAATACTGCAATAAAATTCTATTTTATTTCATATTTGAAGATAATGTTACTGACCATTATATTACTTCTATATTAATGAAACTGGGAAAAAATGACTTTATAATCTCATCAGCTTTTATCAGTGATATATTTTTCTTTCTCCAATACAACATCTTGCAAACTCTTTAGGGGCTGAAAAAAATCTTTTTTTTTTTTTTTTGGCTGCGTTGGGTCTTCGTTGCTATGCGCGGGCTTTCTCTAGTTGTGGCAAGCGGGGCCTACTCTTCCTTGTGGTGCACAAGCTTCTCATTGCGGTGGCTTCTCTTGTTGCGGAGCACGGTCTCTTGGAGTGCGAGCTTCAGTAGTTGTGGCTCGTGGGCTCAGTAGTTGCAGCGCACGGGCTTAGCTGCTCCGCTGCATGTGGGATCTTCCTGGACCAGGGCTCAAACCCATGTCCCCTGCATTGGCAGGAAGATTCTTAACCACTGCGCTACCAGGGAAACCCAAAAATCTTTTTTTAAAATCACTAAATCTCTAACAAATCACAGGTAAAATGATAGTGATTCAGTGAGTCCCTCTTTTGTGCCAGATGCTTTATAAACATTATTTTCTGTCATTAACTGCTTTTTATTTACAGATGAGAAATCTGATGCTTAGGGAGTTTTAGTTTTAGTTTCCAAGGTCACATAACTAATAAGCTGTAGGGCCTGGATTCAAAGTCTGGCTTCTGTTACCCCATCCAGCACGCTTACCAACTATGTTACACTCCCTACAAAGCTTGTGGCAGGAGCTGTTTTTGTCTACCAAATATCCCTTCTCTCCCTCTTCCTTATTGTAACAGAACTCAGATTTTTAGCTAAGCACATTGCTCAGCTGAGGCTGTTTTTCAGCCTCCCTTGCAGGTAAGGATGAGCATATGACTAGAAAATATACAAAACATATATTATGTAAATGGAGTGTTTTATGGAACTTCTCCCTTCCACCCCACCCCTGTTTCATGACATGTAAATGTGACATCTGGAGCTTTAGCAGAAATCTTGGCCCATCAGATCACCTTGAGGATGGATGCCAGGGCTGGAGGTGGAGGAGCATATCCTAATGTTCCCTCAGGACATCATGGAGATGCCATGCTAATTCTAGTCTGCCCATGCCTGGACTTCTTTTACATGAGCAAGAAATAAATTTCCATCGCCTCAAAGCCAGATGAATTTACTCCTAACTGTTAGACATAGTACATCATGCTCAGTATCTTTTTATGGAATTGAATTTGATTCTTCCTACCTGACACCCTCTTGAGGCTCTTCTCTAATCTCCTTCCTTTAAAATTTAGCTTCAATTTCAATGTATCTATAAAGCCTTCCCTAACCACCATTTTCTCTATGGTGAATTTCAAATAATTAGCTCTTTTTTAAAAGCTTTTAATTATGGAAAATTTCAAGCATATAGAAACGTAGGATAATATAATGAAGAAATTTTTTACAAAGGGTGTTTCCCTAATAGTTCTAATAGCTGATTTAGCTTCACAAGCTGGGTTCCCACTCTCACTCTTCCATGTGCCTCTTTACACAGCTTGGGGGGCAGATTAAGAGGAGGCCTCTTCTAGACATTTTAAAAGAGCCAATTGTAAAAGACTTTGGAAATATGCTATTGTTTTATATATATATATATATATATATATATATATATATATATATATATATACCAGATAGTTTCTACTATCCAGTTTAATGGTACTAAAAAGTGTTAGATTAGGTAAGACATTATGAAAATTGGCCCTAGTAATCCAAACTGGGTGTGAACCAACCAAGTCTAAACTATAAGAGTGATATGTTGGAAAATGCACACATTGGTGAATAAATTGGCTTGATATTGTCAAGAGACCACAGGGATTAAAGTCAGAGGACTGTTTCAAGTCCTAATGTGGCCACATCAATTTCCTGGGCCTTCATCTCCTCACCAATAAGATGAGAGAGTTGGATTTAGCCATGCTTTATTTCATGATTCCCATTTGAATTTCTGCAATGGGCATTGCCAAGCAGAGAAAATCTTCAGTGATTCCAACTGCACTAATTCAACATTTGTAAACCAGGGCAAGTCACTTGATCTCATTTGTAAGATGGAAACTTCAACCTAGTTGGTTTTACATTCTGTGGTTCTACCTAGTTTTATGTATATTAATGTTATTTTATGATTAAAGTCAAGAGAATGTAATTGGCATTGCCAAATGACAGTGTTGGGATCTTATACATGAGACACTTAATACTGCTGTAGATAATGCTTTGTGAGGTGTTACCTTCCCTCCTTGCTCTCAGAGCCTTTTCAAACTTCACCCACCGCCCTTGCATTAGTCCTAAACTAAATTAGCCATCAGGACTGAGTGACACGGGGAGAATTAGTAAAATGTTTCTTAGATGCCACTTACAGCACAGACACTGAGTTTGATGCCGGGAAAACAATGATCAATCTGGTTGACCCAGCCTTGTTTCCATGGGGCTAGGAGTTCTGAAGTTGACCCCATGTAGTTCCCCTCAATGTCAGGCTAAAATCACATGTTTTTAACAGGATGACAAGCCTGTGGAATTCTTTCATGGAGAAAACTCAGACTATAATGTAACTAATATGAAGTATAGTAGGTACTACTCTAAAAAAATCTTTCTGTGTACTTTATTAGGTCAAAGGTTCTTAAATTATTGTGTGCAGTGCAATAAGCTAGGAACTTCTTTCAAATGCAGAATCCTAGGCCCAAGATCTAGAGAGTCTGACTCAGTCGGTCTAAACGGTCTTTGTTTTTAACAAGTACTCCCAGACATTCTAATGTTGATGCCTCATATTCCAAAACTTTATTAGAAACTGCTATTCACTCTTCCGTGCCACATTTTTTTCTTATGGACTTAGCCTTTGGTTAAATATTGTTGAACTGGATAATGCATAAACTGTATTTATAACTGTAAAATATTACTTAGTTGCTTCCTTAAAATAGTGCCCCTTTAATGTAGGGTACTTCCAGATCGGTCACTTGGAGACACCCCAAATGGTGACTCTCATCACTGCATGTTCTACAAAAAAATTTTTTAAAGTTTATTTGAGTGGATAATACATTCTCCTGGTTTGAAACTCAAAACAATGCTAAAAGATATAGATTAGAAGTAATGCAGTCACTCCTTGCCCTTTGTCCCTTAATTCTCTCAGGTTTTTGTGCATCCTTTCAAGGATCCTTTGTGTTTGTCTTATACCAAAGCTAAGCTAGAGCACAAACTCTTCTGCACCTTGTTTTTTTCAAGTTAACACATCTTAAATATCTTTCCTTCATAGCGCATAGAGATTGTTCTCTTGTTTTTAAAGCTGCACAGCATTCCACTGCGTGGGTGTGACCTGGTTTATTTAACCCGTCCTCTATTGATGAATACATTGGTTGCTCCAACTGTTTTTGCTGTTACAAATAATGCTGCAAGAAGTAACAGTTAGTTAAATGTAGAGTTGACATATGATCTAGCAATGTCACTCCCAGGCATATACCCAATAGAATACATTGACACGAAAACTTTTTACACAGATGTTCACATCAACATAATTCATAATAGTCAAAAAGTGGAAACAACCCAAATGTCATAACTGAAGAATGGATAAAGCAAATGTGGTATATCCATACAACGGGATATTATTTAGCCATAAAAATAATACTACAACGTGGATGAATCTTGGAAACATTATGCTAAGTAAAAGAAGCCAGACATAAAAGGCCACATATTGTATGATTCCATTTCTATGAAATATACGGAGCTGGCAAATCAGTAAAGACAGAAAGTAAGTTAGTGGGGACTTCCCTGGTGGTGCAGTGGTTAAGAATCCGCCTGCCAATGCAGGGGACACAGGTTTGATCCCTGGTCCAGGAAAATCTCACGTGCCACGGAGCAACTAAGCCCGTGCGCCACAACTACTGAGTCTGCGCTCTAGAGCCCGCATACCATGACTACTGAAGTCTGCTCGCCTAGAGCCTGTGCTCCACAGCAAGAGGAACCACCGCAATAAGAAGCCCGCACACCGCAAGGGAGAGTAGCCCCGGCTCACAGCAACTAGAGAAAGCCCGTGAGCAGCAACTGGTTACGGGTTGGGGGAATGGGAAGTGACTGCTAATGGGTACAGGGACATTTTAAGAGTGATGACAGTGTTCTGGAATTAGACAGTGGTGTTGATTGTATAAACTTTTGAATATACTAGAAATCACTGAATTATACATTTTAAAATAGTGAATTTTAGGACATGTGAATTGTATTCCTTTTCTTTTGGCCGCGTTGGGTCTTCGTTGCTGCGTGCGTGCTTCTCTAGTTGCGGCGAGCGGGGGCTACTCTTTGTGTGGTGTGCAGGCTTCGCATTGAGGTGGCTTCTCTTGTTGGGGAGCACGGGCTGTAGGCACGCAGGCTTCAGTAGTTGCGGTGTGTGGGCTCAGTAGTTGTGGCACACGGGCTTAGTTGCTCTGCGGCATGTGGGATCTTCACCAACCAGGAATCAAACCCCATGTCACCCGCATTGGTAGGCAGATTCTTAACCACTGTGCCACAGGAAAGTACCTGCATTTCAATTTTAAAAATAACTTTTATACGTATCATTTCATATAAGTGTAGTTATTTTTGTAGGATAAAATCCAAGAAGTGGAATTGGTGGGTCAAAGGTCATATGCACTTTTAATTTGTAATTTTCATAGATTTTGCTGAATTTTCCTCCAGGTGTGTATATGCCAGTTTATTCTCCCATCAACATGTACAGGAGGGCTTGTTTCCCCATAGCCTTGCCAATGGAATGTGTTGTCAAAGTTTTAGAGTTTTATCACTCTGATAGATTTTTGAAATGGTATCTTGGTGTAGTTTTAGTTTGCTGCTCTCCAATTATAAGTGAAGTTGAGTTGCTGTTTGAGGTGTTTTTTTTTTGCTATTTCCTACAAAACAAATTAAATTCATTGAAAATGCTTGCTTGTACTGCCGTGTTTTGCTACGTAGGAATCTGTAATTCTTATGGCAGGAAGGAGCTTGCTCTGTTTCCAACCCTCTCAATCAACCCCAATTTCAGTTCTACCCTACAGTTCAGCATATAATTATTCAAATTAGTGATGACTCTCTGGCAACAAATTGAACCTCTACAGAAAATGAACCAACTGCCATAAAAGGAAAATAAAAGCTGAAATTTTAACGTTGGAATCTGTATTATTGAAAACCAAACAAAAGGTTGCAGCCTTTCCAAACTACTGATTACACAAAAATTTCTGAGTCCTGCCATCTGATTTTTTCCAGTGTTAAATAAATGAATTGTAGCTCTTCTAGCTAGAAAAATAGACATATAAACACTGTTCATTCCTTAAATACGTTTATTTGCATAGTTCCTTCCATCACTGAAGATTAAATCTTCTTCTCTATAATAACTTGCATTACAAAATGTGCCCATTTTCTGGGTGGAAAAACAGGTTTTGATGAGAATTCCCATGTTGAGACCAAAGGCAAGTCTGCTTGCCAATAAAGTATACCTATTTCAATTTTCAGTAGCAATACTTTAGAATCTATTACAATTTCAAAACGTATTTTAATGTAATCTCAAATACTATTCATTAAATTCATTTCTAAGCAGATATGTAATTTAAAAGTTGGGTTTCATACCCAGTGTTTCTGTTGGTAGCATTTTTCCCTACCGAGATCTGACGTCCTAAGTCGTTGAGTCTAGGGAAGGTTGTTCAAGATTGAAGAGACAATGAAAGCCAGAGCTGGAATAACAGTGAGAGCTAACATTTATGGAACGCTTCTTGTGTGCCAAACTTAAAGTTCTAGGAACTTTAAGTATGTTAACTCATTTAACTTTCACAGCAGCCTAAGAGGTATGGATTTTAATTATTCCCCTTCTTACAGGTGGAGAAACCAAAGCACCTGGGAGTTAAGCACCTTGCTAAAGCTCACCCAGCTGGTGACTGTTATGATTCCAATCTATTGGCTTGGCCAAAAAGTTCGTTTGGATTTTTCGTGGTTGTAACAGAAAAACTTGAATGAACTTTTTGGCCAACCTAATAGAAAGTCTGATTCTATTGCCCCTGCTCTAACCTCTATACTATTTTAAACCTCCGGGGCAACCTGGTCCAACATCCATTTTAGAAGCAAACTGCCTGAGGCCCAGAGAGGTGAAATGCCTTGCCCTTGAACTCCAACCCCCTGTTCTTGGTACAATACATATAAGAGAGAGTGGGACAATAATTTCTCTGTCAAGTCTTACATGGATTATAAATTAACCCAGTCTGCCTGAGTTCAGAAAAATGACAATATAATTAGTTTAGGAAGCCATATATCTAAGTTTGGCAAATTTAGTAAATAAAAATACAGACATGGGATTAAAATTGAATTTCAGATCGTTAATGGACAACTTTTTTATATCCCATGCAATATTTGTGACATATTTATACTAAAAGATTATTCACTGTTTAGCTGAAATTCAAATTTAATGGGGCATCCTGTATTTTATCTAGTACCTTACACATATTAAAAGGTAAAGTGTTAATTGTGTGTTTTGAGGGGGTGAGGTGGTATTACTTTCCGGGAGCTTTTACTTCTTACTTTATCGAATTCTATATCATTTGATTTATTTACAGTTACTGAGATTCTCAGAACCTTTCCCCAAACCCCCAGCAGACCTCAGCTTATGCCCAGGGCTAAACCAGTCTTAGCCAAGGGTAATGGGATGACTGTGACTTGCTGGATTTACTCGAGGTCAGGAAATACTTAAAAAAATATATTGGGTTATGTTAATAATAATAAAAAATATTGTTAAAGCTAACAATTTTTATATACCAGACACTTTTGTAAGAGCTCTAGATAAGTTAATTTACTTAATTCTCAAAATAAACCTGGGAGGTAGGTATTATTATTACATCCATTTTACAGGTGACAAAACTTGAATAACAGTGAGATTAAGTAATTTTCCCCAAATAATTTATAATCTATTAGGTGCTGCACTGTCAAATATGGTAGCCATGAGCCTCATGTGTTTATTTAAACTACCATTAATTAAAATTAAAAAAATTCGGCTCCACAATTGCATTAGCCATATTACGTTAGTGTATAAATGCCGTATGTGTCTCGTGGCTACCATATTCAATGGCTCATTCATGATAAAAGGGACCAGCTTCATGGGCATGCATGGGGCCCCAAGCTTCCAAGAGCCCATGTCTGGTTTAATGCTTTGCTGTTGCTGTCTTGAAATTCTTAATAATTTTAAAACAAAGGGCCCAACATTTTCATTTTGCACTGGGACTGGCAAATTATGGAGCTCATGGCAGAAAATTGTACTGGACAACACTGCTGTGCATCAAAGTAGAGAAGACAGACTATAATTAGAAAGACCTTATTGAAGAAGGAAGATTTGAACCATTCTGTGTTGCCAAGAGCTAGTTTCTCCAGCTTGGAGTAAAAACACTTTTTCCATCCTCCCCTCTCCCCAAAGGGCCAACCAGATGAAAATCTTCACACAGGATTTGTACGCACATGCAATATAGCTGCGTCCTGAGCCCCCCTTGGAATTGCCTCTTGAGCTGACCAGCTGTACCCACCCCACTCCACCCCACGTCTGTCCTGGATCTGACCCTAGAGAAAATTTCCCAAAAGTCACTCCTAAAAAAAAAAAATCTAAATTCAGGATCAGTGAACAAGTCTTCAAGTGAAATAATTCTCATGTGGACACAAATATCATTTGAATCCAATTTTCCCATTGTCTGAATACTCCCAAATAAAGAGCCAAGGTGAGAAGCAGGGCCATACCTAGATTCAGAGCTGTCCCATAAACTGCAACAACCTAAACATGCCGACTTATCTTGCCTACAACATCCAACCTTAAAAGTTCATCTTCCCACACCAGAAAGCTTTCACATGATAAGAGAGGTGAAAATGTTCTATATTTCCCGCTACGCTAACATGCAAATGCTATAACTGTTTTTCCACTGAACAGCATACTAAATAAACTTACCCCAATACGGTGACAAGAGCTTTTACAGAAGCATGGAGTAACAGAGAGAGCATAGCAGCAAATTAAGATCCTTCTGAGGTTGTTTCTTTGCGGTTTCGCAGTTAGGGAACTATCATTTGTCAAAGAGAACATAGGGATTTCCAGATGTAAATTATTGGTTAATTTATCTCAAAGGGTATTGAGAAATGAATAATGAAACCAGCAAAAGCCATGCCCCTGGGAGGAAAACTTCAGGAAAATAATAGCATGACTATAATGCAAACCAAGTAGTAATTAGCTCCTTTGGTTAAACTAATTAAGTGAGCAAAAAATACTTTTAGAAAATAAAACTTCAGATGTTTAATAGTAAACCATTTTTACTCAGAATAGCTCTGAGAACATATAAGTGCAACTTAGAGGATAGTTCTCTATATAACGAAGAGGTAAAAGCAGCAATAAATGTAAAAAGCACATTGAAAGCTGTGCACAATTCACAAATCCATGCTTTGCGTTAAGTATGCCAGAGGGTGCTCATGTTTAATGTCATATTTGAGTCTTCATTAGATTGTTATTCCTTTTGAGCTCCTGTGACTGAATATTACAGAGCTTTCGGCTGGAGTTAGCCCAGAATATTTTCCCACCCAAATTGTTGAAACTTGTGCTGTTAATCATTACTCAACACAAAGATTAAAAGAAGTGCCTTATATTGGAATTATTTTGTACTTTCACAACTAAATTTTCCTGGATGGAGACCTTATATCCATCCATCTATCCATTCATTCATTTGCTCTTTCATCAGATACTTGGATGCCCATCTGTTCTTTGCCAGGTGCTGAGCTAGGACCTAGGGTTACAAAAGCAAATAGGATAAGGTCCCTGTCTTCAAGTGGTTTACAGTCTGGTTGGAGACACATTTGTAAACAAATGGGTGCCATTAGTTGTTATGGCTTCTGGGTTAGAAGTACCTCCGGATTTGGTGGGGTACGAGGGAAGAGTGGAGAATGAGGGAATGGGTGAGCATGGGGTGGCAAGTCTATTGAGGAGGAAATGCTGGAGCTTTGGCCTTTTGTCCCCCTTTTTTCATTATGTTCCCTCTTCCTATGATACCCTTCCTTCATTTCTTCATCCGGCTAACATTTGCTCAAAACTTTAAAAAATAGTGTATACATTTTCTTAACCAGTTATACATGAATGTATTTCAGTTTATTAAAATATTGAAATACAAAAGTATATAAATAGTAGAAGTCTTTCTTCATTCTGCTCCCCATTATTCTTCTACTTAGAGGTAGCACTTTTAACACATTGTATGTATGTTTCCAGAACTTTTTCTGTATATTTACGTATATTCATATATTTGCATTTACTTATATACATGTATGAACATATATGCATATATAATCATACACAAATGATAAAAGTAAATATTGCTTTTCAATTTGTTTTTTCATTTAATAATTGTCATGGGTATTGTTTCACTACAGTGCTTCTATATCAAAGTCCAGAAGTTGGGATTATTATATTTATTTAGCCAATCCCCTATGGGTAGAAATTTAGAATTTCCTCCAAAATTTTCACTATTATATATAATGAAATG
Source organism: Balaenoptera ricei (assembly GCF_028023285.1). NCBI lineage: Eukaryota > Metazoa > Chordata > Mammalia > Artiodactyla > Balaenopteridae > Balaenoptera > Balaenoptera ricei. The sequence continues at coordinate 62,402,659 of NC_082641.1, forward strand.
AGCACCCACAAACATTCTTCTGCACATGTGTGAGTGTTTCTGTAGACCATATAACTAACAGTGGAATAAATAGTTTAACATCACGATAAATGTGGTCACATTGTCTTTCAAAACACATGTAGCAATATGTGTACCCATCAACTTGGTAGAAGACTGCCTCTTTCCTCACACCTTTACCAGTTGAGAGCATTGTAAATCTTTTCTGAAGACTTTTTTTAGAGTAGTTTTAGCAAAATTGAGAGGAAAGTCCAGAGATTTTCCCATATACACCCTACCCCCACACATGCGTAGCCTCCCCCATTACCAATATCCCCACTAGAGTGGTATCAATACATTTGCTACAATTAATAAACCTACATTGACACATCATCATCACCCAAAGTCTGTAGTTTACATTTGTGTTCACTCTTGGTGTTTTACATTCTATCGGTTTAGACAAATGCATAATAACATATATCCATCATTTTAGTATTATATAGAGTACTTTCACTGCCCTAAACATTCTCTTTTCTCTGTCAAACCATCTTCCACCTGCCTCCAATCCCTGGCAACCACAGATCTTTCTACTGTCTCCAAAGTTTTTCCTTTTCCAGAATGTCAAACAGTTGACATAGTTGGAATCATACAGTATGCAGCCTTTTCAAATTGGCTTCTTTCACTTAGTGATATGCACTTAAGGTTCCTTCATGTCTTTTAATGGCTTGATAGCTCATTTCTTTTTAGTGCTGAATAATTTTCCATTGTCTAGATGTACACAATTTATTTATTTATTCACCTACTAAAAAACATCTTGATGACTTCCAAGTTTTGACAAGTATGAACAAAGCTGCTGTCAACATCTGTGTGCAGGGTTTTGTGTTGACATAAGTTTTCAGCTCCTTTGGGTAAATACCAAGAAGAGCGATTGCAGGATCATATAGTAAGTATATGTTTAATTTTGTAAGAAACTGCCAAACTGTCTTCCAAAGTGGCTGTACAATTTTGCATTCCCACCAACAGTAAATGAGAGTTCCTGTTGCTCCACAGTCTTGCCAGCATTTGGTGTTGTCAGTGTTCCAGATGTTGGTCATTCTAATAGATCTGTAGTAGTACTTTATTGTTGTTTTAATTTGCAATTCCCTAGTTACATATGATGTGCATCATCTTTTCGTATGTTTATTTGCCATCCGTATATCTTCTTTGAGGGAGTGTCTGTTAAGATCTTTGGCTCAATTTTTAAAGGGATTGTTTGTTTTCTTATTGTTGAGTTTTAAGTGCTCTTTGTGGTTTGAATATGACTTGCATATATATAGATTTTTAGGCATTTATCCTGCTTGGTGTTGTCTGAGGTTCTCAGATCTGTGATTTGGTGTCTGATATTAATTTGTGGGAAATTCTCAAGTCTATTTTTTCTAATATTTCTTCTGTTTCTTTTCTTCTTCTCCTTCTGGTATTCCCATTATGTGTATGTTACATCTTTTGTCCCACAGTCCTTAGATATTCTGTTTTTTCAGTCTCTTTTCTGTTTGCTTTTCAATTTGAGAGGTTTCTGTCAAGATATTCTCAAACTCAGAGATCCTTTCCTCAGCCATGTACAGTCTACTAATAAACTCATCAAAGGCAGCCTTCATTTCTGTTACAGTGTTTTTCACCTCTAGCATTTCTGTTTGGTTCTTTCTTAAGATTTTCATCTCTCTGCTTAGTTTGCTAATCTGTTCTTGCATGTTAAGGGCATGGGCCCTTAACATATTAATCATAGTTTTTCTAAATCCCTGGTCTAATAATCCCAACATCCCTGCCCCATGTCTGGCTTTGATGCTTGCTCTATGTCTTCAAATTGTGTTTTTTTCCTTTTGATATGCCTTGAATTTTTTTCTTGATAATGGGACATGATGTATCTGGTGTAAGGAACTGCTGTAAACAGGCTTTAGTAAATGTGGTAGTGAAGTGTGGGGAAGGGGAAGCCTCTGTAGTCCTAGGATTAGGTCTCAGTCTTTTATTGAGCGTATTATCTCTGGACTGTGAACTTCACAAGCGTTTCTCAATTTTTTTCTCCCCTTTTAAATAGAACAAGTGGGCTGGAGTTGGCTATATCCCTTCTTCCAGGTCAGTTAGGCTCTGATAATACTCCACCAGGTTAGGCTCTAGTTAATTAGTTTCTCCTGAGGGCAGCCCTTGTTAAGAACACAGTGCTCTGGCATTACAAACTGGTTCAGTTTCCCCTCCTTTTGCCAAAAGCATGAGGGGATTTTCCTCTGATAGTCACTGTAAGAACCTGGTCGAGCTCTTGGAGGCAAAAGTATGGAGGCTCCCTAATGACTGGGTCATCCTGGAGGTTTTTTTTTTTTTTTTTTAATTTATTTATTTTTTATTTTTGGCTGTGTTGGGTCTTCGTTTCTGTGCAAGGGCTTTCTCTAGTTGCGGTGAGCGGGGGCCGCTCTTCATCGCGGTGCGCGGACCTCTCACTATCGCGGCCTCTCTTGTTGCGGAGCACAGGCTCCAGACGCGCAGGCTCAGTAGTTGTGGCTCACAGGCCGAGTTGCTCCGTGCCATGTGGGATCTTCCCAGACCAGGGCTCGAACCCGTGTCCCCTGCATTAGCAGGCAGATTCTCAACCACTGTGCCACCGGGGAAGCCCCCATCCTGGAGTTTTTAGCTGTCAGATTTGTCCTCCTTGAGTCTCCAGCAAGTCATCAATTACCGTTCAGATTTTCCTACCTGGGCACTTGTTCCCTTGGCAATTTCTGCTGGTGAGTCTCTGCTCCAGCAAGCCACCACTCACTGTATTCTCCTGTCTCTCCAGTCTTGGGGGCAGTGGTTTTCTCTGTGTCCTCCTCTTTTACAGATCCAAGGAGAACTGTTGATTTTTCAGTCTGTTCAGTTTTTTACTTGTTGTTAGGATGGAGAGGCAACTTCCAAGTTCCTTACATACAGAACTGGAAACCAGAAATAGAATATTTAAAATCTTTTAATATTTTGATTGTCAGATAAAGGAAAACGTATTTTTTAAAGTTTTCACTTCCCTGACTTCTGGTGAGATTAAGCATCTTTTATATGTGTCTTTGAATCTAATCTTAAAAGATAAATCAGTGTTCAGCAGAGGGCAAACTGTGAGCAAAGGCATAGATTTATTAATTGCACAGTATCAGGGTGTTTTAGGGGACCTGAAATTGCTTCATATAGGGGATGAGATTACGACTTCAAGAAAAATGAGGCTTAGAGAAGTAGACAGTTGTCAGATGACAGAGGGCCTACAGTGCCAGTTGTTTGGACTTCAGCCTGTTCCACGATGGAGGGCTATTGAAAGGCTGTAAACAGGGCTGCAAAAGGCCATAGCTTTCAGCTGTGAGAAGAGAGGAATGGGGTGAAAGCATAGAGATTGAAAAGAGGAGAGCAAACTTGAGAGAATTGCAGTGGTTCACGGAGAGATAGCAGTGGTGCATAGTCTGGAGGTGGAGGAGAGGAGGGGCAGACCAGTGGTACTGGGTCTAGAGAGGGGTGAGGAGGACAAGCCATGGTACCATCTGCACATCATCTGTGAGGATGAGGAAGCAGGAGACCAGCATGAGAGTCAGTTTTGCATCAAGAGTATTGATATGAGTGGTTTTCCAGGAACCTGCTCTAGCAAAAAAAAAAAAAAAAAAAGAAAAAGTTGCAGGGTGGTTCCATTTAAACCAGTGCAGTGAAATTTCAGTAAGGTTTTCTACAGAGATGAATATTTAAAAGAAAATCAGAAAAAAAGTGCACACTTACTTAAGAGAGAAAGAAGATATTGGTTGAAAAGAGCCAGGAATAAATGAGTCTGCGAGGAAAAATAATGAAAAAATAAGAAGAGAAAAATATTTTTTAAACAGATGGAGGAAAGAAAAAGTAAAAGGAGGGTCGATGAGGACATGAAAGAAAAACTGGGGGGTTTTAATTTTTATTTATTTTTTTACATTTCCTTTTATATACATTGACATTATGCTTTGAAAATAATATATTGAAAATATAGAGCATTAATTCATGGAAGAGAGTAGATTCGGGACCACACATTTGATACAAATCTCAAAGTGAGACTGCAACTAACCTCCACCTCCCCCACATTGTTGAGCTGTCTTGAGGACCAGAACTTCACCAGGCAATGCTCTCTTAACCTCCTGATGTTATTTAACCTAAAAAAGAAATCATTATCTCTACTTTATAGAATAGATTCCTGAGGCATGAAAAAGGTTACATGTTACTAGTTAGATATTTGATTCTGTTAGTTATTAACTATTAGTCATTTATTTGATTGCTGGGATAATTTTCACAAGAGTTCTGAAATCCCCTGACATTCCAATTCTCTTTCTCCTAGACTTAGTTTGCCCTCCTCAGAGTCTGTTTCTTAGACACAGCAATTATTGCTGCTATTTCTTTACATCTGTACATGCCAATCTTTAGATGAATAATGATTTGTTTTGGAATCAGTGACATGTTTTAAATGTATGTCTGTAAAAATCATCTTTGGTTGACGGGTTCTGTGTTAAAATATAATGCTTTACTATTATCATCTTCATAAAACTGCAATGGAATAAGTAAACAAATATTAACAGAGAAGGAATGTATAATAGCAATGTTGGGTATTCCTGTCATTTTAAGTGTATAATTTAATTTTTGGAAATTTAGAAAATATAGAGAAACACTGCTACGGCCTGAATGTTTGTTTCCTCCTCCAAAATTCATATGTTGAAATCCTGATCCTTGAGGTAAGGTGTTAGGAGGTGGGACCTTTGGGTGATGCTTAGACCATGATAGTGGAGACTTCAAGAATAGGATTAGTGTCCTGTGCAAATAGAGATTATCACACTAAATGAAGTAAGTCAGAAAGAGAAAGACAAATACTATATATCACTTATATGTGGAATCTAAAATACAACACAAATGAAGCTATCTACAAAAAAGACTTACAGATATAAAGAACAGATTTGTGGTTGTCAAGGAGGAGGGGATTGGGGGAGGGATGGAGTGGGAGGTTGGGATGAGCAGATGTAAGCTATTATATATGGAATGGATAAACAACAAAGTCCTACTGTATAGCACAGGGAACTATATTCAGTATCCTATGCTAAACCATAATGGAAAAGAATATTAAAAAAAGAATGTATATATATATATGTGTATAACTGAACCACTTTGCTGTACAACAGAATTTAACACAACATTGTAAATCAACTATACTTCAATTAAAAAAAAAAAGAATAGGATTAGTGTTCTTATAAAAGAGGCACCAGAGAGATCCCTAACCTCTTTCACCAAGTGAGGACACAGCCAGAAGCTGCTGGCTATGAATCAGAAAAAGGGTTCTTATCAGAAGGTGGCCATGCTGGCACCTTGATCTTGGATTTCTAGCCTCCAGAACTATAAGAAATAAATGTCTGTTGTTTATGAGCTACCAAGTCTATGGTATTTTGTTATAGCAGCCCAAATGGACTAAGACAAGCACAAAGAAAAAATAATAATCATCCATATTCCCGCCTTCCAGAACTAAACACTATTATCATATTGGCATTTTTTCTCACATTTTAAAAGACAAATTAGTCTATTTTCATACTTATTATAGGAATTCACATAACAGAATTGCACAAAGATAAAAGTTCAAAAATCACTCCAAAGTTACCACCCAGAAATAACCATTATTACTTTTAGAAGAATATTATTATATACATCTTTCTAAACACACACACAAATAGAAACAATATTTTTGTAAACTTGGGATCACACTATTCATATTAAACATATTAAAGTTAATCTTACTTGAATTTAATAAAAGAAAAGAGAAATTGACAGAATTGTTGAACTTCAGATAGATATTTCTCTACCACAAGATATATTATTTTCTAAAGGATTCTAAATATTCTAAAATATTAAAAGGCTAGAGTCACTGTGCTTAAAAAAAAAACAACAACACATTTCAATTGGAAGGATCATCAAGGACTCTCTGCTTTAAAAGATGAGAACATTAGTATCCTCAGATTCCTAACCATCTCTTTATCCTCCTCCAGGTCAAGACATTTACCTTCTATCGTATAATCATAATTTTCACAATTTTGAGCAGGCACAGCCAATGTACTGAAAAATCCTCTGTGTACGCCTCTGCCATTCTCGAGCAGCCGCCCCTGAAAACCCTATCCCCCCACTGTCAGCTCTCAATCAAGACCTTCCACCAAGACCGCGTGTCAGCTGCTGTAGATGTTCTTCCCCTCCCCAATCTCTCTAACAGGCCCAGAAGAAAGGTAAGTGGAAAAATGCCTAGAAAATGAACAGCTCCAGAATTTTAATTAGCTTGTGGGGAGAGGGAAAGAAGCTGTGGACACTCGTGCGTTAATACGTTTAATCCTCTCTGACTTAAAAAAAATTTTTTTTTATTGATGTATAGTTGATTTACAATGCTGTGTTAGTTTCTGCTGTACAGCAAAGTGATTCAGTTATACATATGTACACGTTCTTTTTTTTTTTTTTTTTTATTTATTTATGGCTGTGTTGGGTCTTCGTTTCTGTGCGAGGGCTTTCTCTAGTTGCGGCAAGTGGGGACCACTCTTCATCGCGGTGCGCGGGCCTCTCACTATCGTGGCCTCTCTTGTTGCGGAGCACAGGCTCCAGACGCGCAGGCTCAGTAATTGTGGCTCACGGGCCTAGTTGCTCCGCGGCATGTGGGATCTTCCCAGACCGGGGCTCGAACCCGTGTCCCCTGCATTGGCAGGCAGATTCTCAACCACTGCGCCACCAGGGAAGCCCTGTACAGTTCTTTTTCATATTCTTTTCCATTATGGTTTATCACAGGATATTGAATATAGTTCCCTGTGCTATACAGTAGGACCTTGTTATTTATCCATCCAATATATAACAGTTTGCATCTGCTAATCCCAAACTCCCAATCCTTCCCTCCCCCAGCCCCTCTCCTGCTTGGCAACCACAAGTCTGTCCTCTACGTCTGTGAGTCTGTTTCTGTTTTGTAGATAGGTTCATTTGTGTCTCTATGACTTTTTATAACACTCGAATTCTCTGGAATGACAGATGTGAACAGTTGAACTCAAGTGATACAACTGGCTTATGAGAACTTCCTGAGGAAGTGAGGGTGGGAGGTCCAGGGAGAATAGGGTCAAAAGGCAAGGAGTGAGGGGAAGGGTACTCTGTCTCTGGTGTTAGCAAGCCTGGCAGAGGGGCCGCACCCCCAACTCAGAGGAGAGCCGCCAGTCTCAGCTCCAGAAAGCTCAATATTTAGAGCTAAACATCTGGCTTGACAGCAGGGAACATTCTATTAATGGTAGATAAGAGGAATTGCTGTGTTTGCAGCTGCTTCTTCTTGATAAAATAACTGTTGTTTCAAATAAGAAATTATTATGTAGAATCAGAATCGAATGAAAAGTGGTGTCTTATCACAGCTTGATTTAGCGGTATATAAATAGGTTTTGGGAAAGGAAGGTATAACATTAAAAAGTGAGATCATTATAAATGGTAGATAAGCACTTTACATAAAGAGCAAAAGGGAACAATGCCAGAGAAATGTGACATGTGACTGAAGAGGCACAGATCACATGTCAAATCGATGACTACACACATTTTCTAACCCTTTTTCACGGAAAACACATGCCCTTAAGACTGGTATTTGGTAATCTGTTTTGCCCAGAATGAAAGCTCAGCTGTTACTGGAAGGCACAGGAAAGCTGGTAGGAAGAGCTATATGTACGATTTTAAAATATTTCGAAGGCCTTGTGTCAAGTGTCAAGCTGTAACTTGCCTGCAATAAGTATTACTTGAAGAAAATTAATAAATGAATGATGCATCTTTTTTTTTTTTTTTTTTTTTTTGCCCTTTTCTGCAAACAGCAGTTGAGACAATGCAGAATGACTTAGGTCCTAAGGTAAGAAGGGAGCTTGGGAGACCTGAAAGGAAGAGTAGTTAAGTGAAAGAAACAGAGGCTGGGAAAGAGATTTCAGAACGTGCTGCATGCCCTGAGTTTCTTTTCCGATTATTCGTGGCCATGATAAAGACCGTAAATGGGCTATACTTTGAAAATTCATAGGCCCTAAGTTAAAAGAGCAGAACAGGGAAGGACTTGATAAGTATGGGATCGCAAGAATCTCAGAACCTGGGGAGCCCACACATGGAGTCTGGGTGAACTGTAAACTGTTTCCAGGTACTGATGTGGCTCTGCTGGCTGGGAGCACAGAACTCTCCTTAGGGTTCCTTTATCTGGGCATCATTGGACCCAGAGAATTCCTCACCATGTGTCTTCACCTTGATGCATCCCAAAGAGGATCTGAAAGAAGTCACCAGAAGGTCTTGCTCACTTAATTGTATCTTTTGTTTATGCTGTTCACATTTCACTTTTTTTTGCTTGTGTGTTTGCTTTTATTGAAGTATAGTTGCTGTACAATATTATATAAGTTACAGGTGTACAATACTGTGATTCACAATTTTTAAAGGTTATACTCCATTTGTAGTTATTATACAATAAAATATTGGCTATATTCCCCATGTTGTACAATATATCCTTATAGCTTATTTTATACCTAACAGTTTGCACCTCTTAACCTCGTACCCCTACATTGCCCCTCCCTGCTCATTTTGTTTGCTTATTTATTTATTTGGTTGCATTGGGTCTTGGTTGCGGCAGGCAGCCTCCTTAGTTGTGGCTTGCCAGCTCCTTAGTTGCAGCTCGCCAGCTCCTTAGTTGTGGCATGTGAACTCTTAGTTGTGGCATGAATGTGGGATCTAGTTCCCTGACCAGGGATCGAACCTGGGCCCCCTGCATTGGGAGTGAGGAGTCTTTTTTTTATATATATAAATTTATTTTATTTATTTACTTTTGGCTGCATTGGGTCTTCGTTGCTGCGTGTGGGCTTTCTCCAGTTGCGACGAGCAGGGTCTACTCCTCGTGGCGGTGCGCGTGCTTCTCATTGCGGTGGCTTCTCTTGTTGTGGAGCACGGGCTCTAGGCGCACGGGCTTCAATAGTTGTAGCACAAGGGCTCTAGAGCTCAGGCTCAGTAGTTGTGGCACACAGGTTTACTTGCTCCGTAGCATGTGGGATCTTCCCGGACCAGGGCTCGAACCCATGTCCCCTGCATTGGCAGGTGGATTCCTAACCACTGCACCACCAGGGAGGTTCCTCATTTTGATTTTTGATAAAATTTATGACAGAACAAGTCACAGACCATCCATTTCCTTTTTGTCATTCTATTCCCAAACCCAATCTTCTCAGACTTGGCCCTGAGACACCTAAAACTCCTTTCATATTTTTAGCTTCTGATCAGTGTAGATTCAAAATAATATACACTCCTTATTTCATTTGTTAATAATCCTATTTTGCCTCATTCTTTCCATATAGTTTTGGGTTTCTTGAGATTGCTTTTTTCTCCTCAGTGCCAGTTAATGGAATCCCAGGTGTGGCCTTTAAAAACTGGAGGCACTTGTAACTGCTCCCTCTTTCTGCAGCTGAAGAGAAAAGCAGATAGTATTTTGCATCATAAAACCACCCTTGCAGAAGTTATTTCCATTAAAAGAATCTTCTCTTTCTTAAAGGTCCAGATAGTAAATATTTGAGGTTTCCAGGCCATGTGGTCATTATTGCTACTCCTCAATTCTGCTAACGAAAAGCAGCCAGATGAATGGGTGTGGCTATGTTCCAATAAAACTTTATCTACAAAAACAGGAAGCTGGACTGGGCAGTAGTTTTCTGACTCCTTTAGCTGCCAACTCCTGTTAAACATCTGGGCTCGAGATTGTTGCTATGGCCTGTGAAAGCAATCCTTAATCCTTAAAAGTTTATAAACTGGTTGTCTTATTAATAATGTGTTGCCTAGTAATAAATACTTAAATTGACATCCTTGGTTTCCAGAAGGCATAAATACTTGTGAATTTTCTTTGTTGAACAGAGGATTTTGGGGCTTCTCTTTTTTCTCTCATGCACGAAGGTAAAACAAAATGACTGTATCACAACACAGGTTAGGTTCTCTAGAAGCAAATAGTGAGGCAGAGCTTTGGAAGCAAGTTGTTTTATTAGGAGCAATACTTGCGAAGAGTAGGGAAGTTACACAGGACTGGGCAGAGAGAGAAGCAGAACCACTCACTATACAGGTCCAAAACCTTCATCCGCCCTGGTATGGAACTCCGGGAGACGAGGACCCCAAGTGGTGAAGACTTTATATCCCTACCTCACTCAGTCACCAGATGCAGGCTGCCCCAAGAAGAGGGAGGCTTCTGGCAAAGCAGCTCTCTGGAAAAAGCTCGGAGCTAGAGGCTGGTTGCTGGCTATACTCCCCACTGCTAGGCATAAAGTCCTTTCTTGAAGGGGGGGTCTGGACAGAGACTCTTCATATCTGCCATAGTCAGACTTTTTTATTTAAACAAAAAGTCTGAGAGTGTGTCTCATATAAGTTAACACCAGCAATAGAGTAAGAACAGCTGTAGAACTATTTAGCATGTTAATTTCATCCTTATTATTCTGTTTCCACTTTTATATGTAGCAATATCTCTTAGGGGAGGGGAAAAAAAGACTGGGACACCGATATCATGAAGAAGAAATACCTGGGCATCTTTTTTTTTTCTGCTCTATTTCTGTACTTACCTTCCCTATCTAGTGATCATTCATCTTCTGTTCTGCCTTCTTCCATTCTACCTCTTACCTTCTGCTTTCTCCATCCTTCACTTATTGATACTAACTTAAATTCTATACAAGGCTGTAGAATAGCTTCATATATATGTAATACCTAGGGCTTGTGACGGAGGAAAATTTTACAAACTGCATTCAATTTTATTTCCTTGATTTTGACCACTATGTATAATGCTGCTATGAACATTCATGTACAAGTTTTTGCATGCATCTATGTTTTCAATAATCATGCTTATATACCTATGAGTGAAATTGCTGGCTTTCATAGTAAGTCCATGTTTGGTCCTTTAAGGAACTGCAAACTTTTTTCTAAAGAGGCTGCAGCATTTTACATGCCCACCAGCAATGTATGAAGGTTCCAATTTCTCCACAGCCTCATCAATACTGATCATTGCTCATCTTTTCAATTATAGATAGCCATCCTAGTGGGTCTGAAGTGGTATAACATTGTGGTTTTGATTTGCATTTCCCTAATGACTAATGATGAGCATCATTTCATGCCTTTTTATTTTTCTTTTTTAAATTAATTAATTAATTAATTTTTGGCTGTGTTGGGTCTTCATTGCTGTGCACGAGCTTTCTCTAGTTGTGGAGAGCAGGGGCTACTCTTCATTGCAGTGCATGGGCTTCTCATTGCGTTGGCTTCTCTTGTTGCAGAGCATGGGCTCTAGGTGCATGGGCTTCAGTAGTTGTGGCACACGGGCTCAGTAGTTGTGGCTCGTGGGCTCTAGAGTGCAGGCTCAGTAGTTGTGGTGCGCGGGCTTAGTTGCTCTGCGGCGTGTGGGATCTTCCCGGGCCAGGGCTCGAACCCATGTCCCCTGCATTGGCAGGCAGATTTTTAACCACTGTGCCACCAGGGAAGTCCCCATGCCTTTTTCTTATAGTCTCTCGTACTATATTGTTTTTTGAGTTACTTTCTTAGTGGTTGCCTAGGAAATTACAATTCGTATATTAACTTGCAACAATTAAGTTTAGATCAATAGCAACTTAATTTTAGTAGTATACAAAAACTTTGCCTCAATATATCTCCTTTGTGCTATTATTGTTATATACATTACATGTTTATGTATTATAAGCCTATGAACGCGATTTTATAATTATTGCTTTGTGCAACTGTCTTTTAAATCAGGAGACAAAAAAGCTATAAACAAAAATAATTCATACAATCTTTTATATTCACCTATGTAGTAAACTTTATTGGTGCTCTTTATTTTTTGGGTGAATTTGAGTTACCATCCAATGTCCTTTCATTTCGGCATGGACTCCCTGTAGTTTCTCTTGTAGGGCAAGTTTGCTAATGAGAAATCTGCTGTTTTGCATTTTTTAAATTGGCAATGTCTGAATTTCTCTTTATTTTTAAATTTCTCCTTGGATATGGAATTCTTGGTTGACAGTTTTTTTTCTTCAGCAGTTTGAATATATTATTCTACTACATTCGGGCCTCCATAGTTTCTGATGAGAAGTCAGCAGAAAATTTTACTGAGTACCCCTTGTACTTGTGAGTCACTTTTCTCTTGCTGCTTTCAGGAGTCTCTCTTTGTCTTTATCTTTTGACAGTTTGCCTATGATATATCTAGGTTTGGATCTCTTTGAATTTATCCTACTTGGAATCCATTGCACATCTTGGAGGTGTGGATTAATGTCTTTTATCAAATTTGGTTTGGGCTTCCCTGGTGGTGCAGTGGTTGAGAGTCTGCCTGCTGGTGCAGGGGATGCGGGTTCGAGCCCTGGTCTGGGAGGATCGCACATGCCGCGGAGCAACTAGGCCCGTGGGCCACAGCTACTGAGCCTGTGTGTCTGGAGCTTGTGCTCCGCAACAAGAGAGGCTGCGACAGTGAGAGGCCCACGCACCGCGATGAGGAGTGGCCCCCGCTCGCCGCAGCTGGAGAGGGCCCTCGCGCGGAGGCGAAGGCCCAACACAGCCTAAATAAATAAATAAATAAATAGCGTTCCCTTTAAAAAAAAAAAAAAGAAACCCTCAGAGAAGATGGTCCCACACTCATCTGGCTACCTCTGGACATTTATTAAAAAAAAAAAAAAAAAAAATTTGGTTCATTTTTGGCCATTATTTTGTTCTCTCTGCCTCTTTCTTTCCTCTCCTTCTGAGATTTTCCTTATACGTATGTTGGTATGCTTTATGAAGTCCTGAAGGTCTCTTAGGATTTGTTCGTTTTTCTTTCTCTTTTCTTACAAAAGTGTAATCTACTTACAATATTATATTAGTTTCAGGTGTACAACATAGTGATTCAATATTTTTACATATTATGAAATGATCACCACGATAAGTCTAGTTACCATCTGTTACCATACAAAGTTATTACAATATTATTGACTATATTTGCTGTACTGTATATTACATCCCTGTGAATTATTTTATCTGTTCATTTTTCTTCATTCTTTTTTCTTTCTATTCCTCAGACTAGATAATCTCAATTGACTGATTCATTCTTATGCCAGCTCAAATCTGTGGGTGAACCCACTGAGCATAATTAATAAATAATTTTATTAAAAAATATGAATATATATGTACCATACAAGCAGTGAATACTCACTTTTTGTTACATTGCTATGCAATACTTACCAAAAAAATCATATTTTAGGCCAAAAGAAAATATTGCAAAGGGTATAATTTGTATTGGCTACATCCTCAGATCACAAAATGCAGTAAATTTTAACCATTTTGAAATTTAGAAACACCCTCTTAAATAACTATTGGGTTCAAAAAATAAAATTAAAATGGAAATTACAGATCATTTGTATTTGTCTTTATCTAACTTATTTCACTAAATATAATACCCTCTCCATCCTTCCATATTGTTGCAAAGGGGAGAATTTCATTTTTTTTATGGCTGAGTAATATTACATCATATATATTCATATATATATATATCACCTCTTCTTTATTTATCCATTCATCTGTTGATGGACACATAGATTGCTTCCATATCTTAACTATTATAAATAATGCAGCTATAAACATTGGGGTGAACATATGTTTTTGAAGTTCTGTTTTCATTTTCTTCAGATATATACCCAGTAATGGAATTGCTGAATCATATGGTAGTTCTATTTTTAGCTTTTTGAGGCACCTCCACATGTTTTAAATAGTGACTGTGCCAATTAAAATTCCCACCAACAGTGTACTAGGGTTCCCTTTCTCTACATACTCGCTAACATTTGTTATTTGTAGACTTTTTGATGATAGGTGTCACCTGTTCTGACAGGTGTGAGATGATAGTTCATTATGGTTTTGATGTGCATTCCTCTGATGATTAGTGATGTTGAGTATCTTTTCATGTGCCTGTTGGCCAGCTGTGTAGTATATATTCTTTGGAAAAATGTCTATTCAGGTCTCCTGCCCATTTTTTACTTGGGTTGTTTGTTTTTCTGATATTGAGTTATATGAGCCATTTATATGTTTTGTATATTAACCTTTTGTCAGTCATATCATTTGCAAATATTTTCTCCCGTTCAGTAGGTTGTCTTTTTTGTTTTGTCAATGGCTTCTTTTGCTGTGCAAAAACTTTTAATTAAGTCCCATTTGTTTACTTTTGCTTTTGTCTCTTTTGCCTTAGGACAGAGATAAAAAAAAATATTGCTACAATTTATGTCAAAGAGTGTTCTACCTATGTTCTTATCTAAGAGTTTTATGGTTTCAGATCTTACCTTTAGGTCTTTAATGCATTTTGAGTTTATTTTTGTATATGGTGTGAGAAAATGTTTAATTTCATTCTTTTACATGTAGTTTTCAGTTTTCCCAGCACCCCTTATTGACGAGATTGTCCTTTCTCCATTGTATATTCTTGCCTCCTTTCTTACCTAGATTAATTGACCGTAATTACGTGAGTTTATTTCTGGGCTCTCTATTCTTTTCCATTGATTTATGTGTCTGTTTTTGTGCCAGTACCATGCCGTTTTGATTACTGTAGCTTTGTAGTATAGTCTGAAGTCAGGGAGTGTGATACCTCCAGCTTTGTTCTTTTTTCTCAAGATTGCTTTGGCAATTCAGGGTCTTTTGTGGTTCCATACACATTTTAGGATTATTTGTTCTGGTTCTGTGAAAACTATCATGGGCATTTTGATAAGGATTGCATTAAATCTGTAGATTGCTGTGGGTAGTATGGACATTTAAACAATATTAATTCTTCCAGTGCATGTACATGGGATATCTAGGAAACTACAGATAATTTGAACATTAATGATAATGACAATAACATACTTAAAACACATCAAAGTGGTTCCTATATTTAAAGGCCAATTTGTAGATATAAGTGCTTTTATCATTTAAAAGTTTTTTAAGATAAATAACTAGGCATTCATCTCAAGAATCCGGAAAATAATTGCAAAATAAATGTAAAAAATAGAATTAATAAAAGATACAGACATTAATGAATTAGAAAGAAGAAAAACAATCTATAAGCTCCCTTTTAAAAGGTCATATGTTATGTTTTTGTTCTTCAAGATAGTCCTTTATGAAGACTAGTAAAATAGACATATTTTGGTCTAAGTCACTGTTTTGTAGATAAACTAGGCCATATCTAGGACTTTACATAGGCTACACTACTATAATTGCTCTTCTAACATAATAATGCTTAATATTCAATAGTTTCTATTTCATAACATTGCTGTTTCATTCACACAAATGTTGTTGGAATAAGCCATATAATATCAATGTGCCTGTATTTTCAGTCATCTCTAGGGTGGAGGTATGTTTATAAGCATTTCTATAGCAGAATCAATTAAATATTAATAGTATATTGTTGGAAAAGAAGTACTAATTGAAATAGAAAAACATATACATGTTCTTCACTCTAACTGGGGTTTCTGGACTTTGGACTCTGTACAACTAACTGAGCTTCTGGACAACTAAACCACAAGAGAATTCAACCAGCCAAGACTCAGCCAGACTATAATCACACCCCAGTGTAAATGGTGCCTTGGGAAAATTGTTGAAACTGGAAAACCATTTGGGATAGTGGTGAGCAGTTTCTACATTCTTGAACTCTGGAATTTGTCCTTGAATCTGGAACCTCTCTCTTCCTTGTTCTGGTTGTGGCTGCTTTGGTGAATTTTTAAAATAGTTTTGCTGTAGACAAGTACCTGGCCATTGTGCTTATGGATACACTGAACCAAATGCAGATATTCCTGATTTAAATATTAATTTTTGTTTAGCAGTAAAAATTGCATTATGTCTTTCTAGGATGAGGCCACTTCAGATTTAGGGGGAAAAAATCTTTCTACTAATTCAAAGAGAATTGTTTTTGAGAGATGAGTGCCTTTCTATTCAGTTATTTCCTCACAGGAAATCATGAGACTAGGACCACACCAGAGGGGATGCATGGGTCTAATTTCCTCCTTTCTGCATACTGAAAGAAAGACTATGAAATGAAACTGCACTGGATATTTTTTTTTAGTTTTTTTTTTTAATAATTTTTTTTTTATACAGCAGGTTCTTATTAGTTATCCATTTTATACATATTAGTGTATATATGTCAATCCCAATCTCCCAATTCATCATACCACCCCCCACCCCCCGCCACTTTCCCCGCTTGGTGTCCATACATTTGTTCTCTACATCTGTGTCTCTATTTCTGCCCCAAACTGCACTGGATTGTTGCAGCCTACCATGTACTGAATAATTAACGTCTCACATGAGGTACCATTTATAACTGAATGAGTCAGAGTTTGGGACGTGTACTTTGAACTACTGTACTTCTTTACTTTGTATAGGTTAAGGGGTCCAAAGGATCTGAAGTGAGGGTGGGGATGTCTCTCCTGAAGAAAATGGTGGACCCATTGTTAGTTTCCTGGAGAAAGAATAAAAATAGTCGTGGATTAAGGAAGGGAGGACTTTATCCTCTCTCCTGGTTGGAGGCAGTGGGATGTAACTCTGGTTAAGGAGGACATGATAGAGATAAATGACTGTGGAAGATAAGATGGCGTTGGCTACTTGTTTCATGCTACGGGCTAAAGAGGGAAATGGCTCAAGGGGATCCTCAGTGCAGAGCAATGGCTGATTGACTCTAGCACTAATATCGAAATTTCTATTTTACATTTTTTCTTTTGTTTGTTCTAAGTCTCCATTAATATTTTTCAGCCTTCACTAAAACTTCAAGTGCTACGGTCCAGTGTTATTCATGTTGTGGGGCATTAAGAATAAGTCTGTGTTCACTGCTGAAACAGAGTGGTGGAGGAATGTGAGTTTTCCCCCATTCTGCCCTCTCCTCTGAAGTCAGCTTGGTGGTAGTTGTCAGAAAATTGAATGGACCTCTTGACTGAGTAGAGAGTATTTGTCATACACCAGGCAATAGCTGAGTGCAAGTGGCCACTATATTACTAATGTAAGACATCTTCCCTGCTAATATTCCAAAAGGAGGAAGTTGGTCAGCGTTGGGAGATATTCTGATATCATATACATGAGACTATCTAGCCAGTAGATATTTTAGTTACAGTACGTCCATCACATAGAAAAAGTCATTCATGCCAGTTAGGATATCTTGGCAATTAAGCTGTACCAGCTTGTGGTATTCAATAACTACCACAGAAAATTCAATGAAGAACTAAATTACTCATGGTTAATAATTAATAATAAAATAATGAGTTTATTACCTTCTCAAAAATGTCTCATGTTGAGAAAGAATATGACAAGAACAGGAAATTGATTTTATACCAAAAGAAAACCAGATTTAAAGTGAATGCAACCTGTTTCCCATAGGATTTTTTCCCTATAATCTCTTTGACTAGAATAAAGGAACATGTTGACCAAGACATGTGGACAAATGTCTATTTGTTAAAGACAGATGTTGCTTGGCGTCTCTGTGTTTGTGGGCCAAAGGTATAAATTCTTCCTGTTTCCTAGGAAAATTCTAGAACACTCAAGATTGTTAATAACCCAGTGTTTTCTGTGCTTTTTTTTTTTCTTGTCAGGATTCCTATTATGCTGTTCTAAACACATGCTGAGGGGATAATTTGCTTACTACAATAGCACTGTGGGAAAGTTAGGTTGATTTACAAAGTATTATAGTTCTTCAAAAGCACAAACACTAAAAAAATCTAATTGGAGATGGGCAGGAAAGAGATGGGCACATACTAAAATCTATATATTATTTTGTTTTCAGCAACAGTTTTGTCACAAAAATGTTGCAGTTCAGTTACTCTGTGTATACATAAAATATCTGCAAATTTTGACAATTACAGATTTTACTTTGGTAGAATATTGTACTTGTTTGGACACAATTATGCATCACAGCAAAACATATGTGCGGAACTTATGTTGTACAGCTATTTTAATGAGCTAGAACAGGGGTTGGCAAACCCAAGGGCCAGTACAGTCACATCCATTTGTTTACATATTATCTTCATGCCTGGAGTTATTCAAACTGCAAAGTTTGAAGGCACAGCCCCTAAGGACTGCTCTCAGTTCTGATGCCAACTGAAAGTTTGAGAGGTTCCTAAAACCACCCTCTGGTTTGATAATTCATTAAAAGACTTCATAGAACTCACTGAAAGTTATTATACTCATGATTCTGGTTTATTACGGGAAATGACACATTAAAATCAGCCAAAGGAAGAGGCACATAGGCCACAGTTTGGGAGAGCTCCAAACACAAAGCTTTTGTTGTCCTCTCCCATGGAGTAATGACCCACTA